>NW_010412119.1:2602-84600 GCF_000710305.1 Buceros rhinoceros silvestris | reverse complement strand
AAATATAATATCTAATATATAATGCATAATAAAATATATAAATACATACATAGAAAGCATCATGTATTATTATCATTCAAATTATATTTTACTCAACATCTTGCACTTTTTAATGTAAAAATTCTGTAATTTTGTATTATTTTTTTCCTTCAGAAGTTCTGCATTATTTTCTCAAATTTTAGTCCCTATCTCCATAAGAGCATGACATACATCTCTTACTACGCAAGATTTATGATATAAACAACTAAGAACAGTTGCATCATTAATGCTCTTATAAAAAAAAAATTAAGTGAATTTTCCTTTTCAAGGTTTTTGCCGTATTTTTATCATTAACTGTTAATTCTGAAGGGTCTTTTCGCTGAGATTATTTCAGTGCCAAATTGTTTCTCTCTGAAGTCAACTCTATAATGGTGTCTTACAAAAATATTTCTCTGACATCCAGACTCAGACATCTTGTGCTTGTCCTCTCGGTATTTTAGAGATCTCTTATTTAGAAATAGCATGATTTTTGTAGCAATTCAATCACTCAGACTAAGCAAACATCAAAGGCAGGGAGGTCAATGCGTGTCAGAACTCTCTGTATGTTTTAATGATTCACCCAGGGAAGATAGTTGGCTTCTATGTTTTAAGCTTTGTGATAATTGGGGTCAGGTTATGTAATTAATATTTGTTGGGAACTTGGTGAGCAACAAAATTGAAATCCTCCCCATTTGTTAGTATCACACAAACTGTAAATACTTCTGTTTCATCGCTGTCATTGTCCCTGTTTTCATTGTCCCTTGCCACGATGAAGCCTCAGAGATGGTACAAACATGGGCAGCCAATTTAGGGATGTGGTTGTCCTCCTCTACTCAACACTTCAGCCAACATCTACATATTGCCACCAATTTTAGGCCCTCCAGAACAGGAAAAACATCGATAAACAGGAAAGAGTATGGGAGAGGTCACAAAGATGTTCAGGTTTAAAGCTCTTTTGCTGCCCTTCTGACTGAGGAACCAGGGCTGGTTCAGCCTGGAGGAGGCAAAGCTTTGTGGGGGACCTGTTACCACCTCCCAAATCCTACATTAAGGCAGCAGAGTCAAGCTTTCTGTATTGGTGTAAAGTGTGAGTATCAACAGCAATGGGTTGATATCAGCAACAGAGTTTCAGGTTTCATCTAAGTAAAAAGAGCTTCTCAGTGAGGACAGCCTAGCAGTGGAGCAGGCTACCCAGAGAAGCAGTATGAGCTTCATCCTTGGGGGCTTCAAGCCTCGATTTAACAAAGAACTAAGAGACTTCTTATGACCTCACAGCTGATCCTACTGTAAGCAGGAGACATTCTCAGGTCTTTTCCACTCTGAATTATATCATAATCCTGTATCATAACCCCTTGATTATTTAACGGTTCTTTGATCAGTAGGACAAATGATCAACTCACAATCAGATAACAGAAAAGTGAAAAGGAAGCACCCAATATGTTGGGGTTTTTTTCCCATATTTTCATAAGAAATTAGAATGTACTGCTGTAACACACAACTGTTAACAAATCTTTCAGGCATAATTACCCTGACAAGTCACAGGAATGAAAGCAGAGATGACATAAAAAGAAATACATGATAATTTATATTAATTTATCTATACAGTCTCCAGAGTGAGCCTAAAAGTATAGATTGGTACTTCTTTACTGTTATTCATTTCCTCTTATTCATAATGGCTGAAGAAATTTGAAAAACAAACACAACATCATATGATGAAGGAAGAAAATCACATAATGAATAAAACCAGTAATTTATAATTAGTTAAAATAGTATTGAAGTTTATGAAAACTCATAGGGTAGCATATGATATAAAGAAATTTGTCCTATTAAATATTGTAACCTCTTCCTCAACTGTAACAAAATCCTCCCCATTTAACTCTTCAGTTAAAATCTTTAGGATGATTACAAACTGCGGCCACCATAGCATTTTGTGCAATAGTTTACTATTGAACATAAAGCAAATCTGTTTTCTTGCCAATGAAGGTGGAAATTAATTAAATCAGCCATTTCATCACAAATCTTCAATAAGATATCAGTTTGGTTCCAGTTGTCTCATTACCTTTAAATGATTTCTTCATTCATGATGTGGGTTTTTTTGTTTCTAGTTTGTTTTTTTTTTTTTGATTACTTCATATATATTCAGGATGTACAGGCTTTATATTTTGAATTACTGTATAACTTTCTAAACTTGAAATTCTTGCGTGTAGCTGAGTGTTTGCTCACAGATATTGCATAGGCATGCACATCTAGTGCAAGATTTCTCCCAAGATACGGTAACTGGTTATAAACTACCCTTCATATAATGCTTTCCTCATAACTTAATTCAAATTGCAGAAAAACGCTGGATTTTGTACTCAAAATATCTGTTTGAAAACTATACGATTTCCATCTTCACTACTGACGTGTGTCATCAAAAACACATCTTTATGATTCTACACTGGTTTGCACTGGACCGTGGCATTTTGTCTTTTTCCTAATTACTAAAACACCTAGATGAATGTTTTACAAAAGCGTACGTTAGGCTGTTTAGCAAACGAGATTTAAAAGTTATTTCAGTCAAAACCCATAATTGCTTCGCAAAACTCTGCAGTTTTTACTTACTGTCACCACGGCAAAGCAAAGGCCCCAGTTTGTAAGCTGCTTCCGAATTTGGTCTGTCAGTATCTGTGATCACAAGTTCAGTTACTGGTAGATGCTCCTTATAGGAGAGGAATCCAGTATCATTAGTCCTGAGAAGGTAAAAGGAAACCCACAGCTCTCCTAAAACGTTTCTGATAAACATTTCATTATCATTGTCACATTGCTGGGGAAAATGAAGGATTAAATACTGAAAAAGCGTGATGCATACTTCTATCAGTAATACAAGGAAATGTGAATACAAACATATGCTTTCAATTTAATATCGTGATCATTTGACAGGACTGAAATAATTTCACAGAAGTGGGGAGTTTTATGATGATGCTTATCTGCACAGGCATGAGAAACCTCCTTTTGACATAGATGGGTATTAACTGCCTAAGCTAATGTATTTGCCCATGTCAATAAATTTATGTTGCTGAGGATGTATTACATCTATAACGGTCTGTCTCTACGTTATGGAATATTAAATAGCTTAGTTTAACTTTTTATTTAACTCTACCTTTTTTTTTCTCATATTTCACTTTGACAAAAGTAAAAAAAAGAAAAATGAAATAGAAAAATACAAAATTATGCTGAATTTACAGGAAAAGTATCGTAAGCTACAAATATGTAACTCACAGAAATTGAAATATGCAATCTAGCACTTAGAGCACATACCCAATACTTACAATATTAGACTAATTCCCTTGAGTAAAATCTTTGTCAGCTTACCATCAGAACTGAATTTCTAAATTTCATAAGCAACAGTTTTGTCCATGAAATTCTTTCCCATGAACCAATGGAAATAGTCAATTTCTGAGAAATTCAGTCTGTCCACTCAATTAATAGTTGAATCTTCACTTAAATGGGCAAAGTAAATAGCTCAGAGACAACAGTCTGCGCCCAGAAAGGGGAGGCAATCTGGAACTCGCACTGCTCAGAGATTAAACGCAAGACACACACCTCATCAAGCAAGCCACGTTTCTCTGGGAAAGTGGTTGAGCTTAGCAATCACCTCTTTCAGTACACCATGCACTGGTTCTGAGACAATGAGAAGAGATTCAATCCTTCTGCTGAGTGAAATTAAGGATTTCTTTTTCTCCGCTCTCTTTACTTACATCACCATCCTTTTCTATATATCATTTCTTTTTATCTGTCTTGGAGCACAGTGCATAAAAATTTATTTTTTTTTTTTTCCAGGAAGTCTTTTTCTTAAGGGAGAAATGCAAAACATAAAAAACCCCTTTCTATGCTCAGAAACCATGTCAAACAAGCACAGCTTCTACCTACTTTTTCTGCCCTATGAATAGTATTGATTTCAACTGATTCAAGCCAGTAGTCTCTAGGGAAGCAAATGAAATATTAAACTTAACTACTAATATAAATGTAAACATATTATAGTCTCCATAACACTGGAATTACTGGGCTAAGTCTCCAATTAAAATGAAAATTGAATTATCAAAAGTGGATACTTAGACAAATATAAAATGAGAGTCATATTTTCAGTGTAATATACTCATTGACATACGATATTTACTCCAAGTGGTTATGCTGAAGACATGGATGTCATCCTCTACCTTCTTTCTTTTCAAGTATGTTACTATTATAAATTAACCTGTGACGTGAGCATGGATTAAATCGAGATAAACAAGCAAGAACATATTACTAATAACTACTCAAAATCCTGTCTCAAAACGTATTCATCTTTTAAAGCTTATTTTGCTGTTGAGAATCAAAAAGTGTTTCTATTTTCATACAAGACAATAATAAATAGATTCCTAGTGTTCTTTACTGGAATGAGCACAGCATATAACACTCTGTGAGTTTTACTGCAGATGCACCTTCTTTCCTTACAGAAACTTTTGAACCTTGTGAAGAACTCTTCTTTGACCAACCCTTTGCTGTATTTTCATTTCTGTATCTGTTGAGTTCCCTGCTTATGATGAGAGAATAAGCATTTTCCAGCTGAATGCTGTAGTTGTTAATTTAAAGGAAGGGTGGATAACTATCTTGAGCAGGAAACAATGTATTGCTTCATTTTGTACAAATGAAGGTGATCCTAAGCACCCTCCTCACATTTTTCTGTTTTCAGAAAACAGATATCTAAACATTTATTAACATGTGTATATTAAAATACTCACTGAACCAGATTTATTTAAGTTTATGCTTCACAAATTTAGAAGTTTGATAGTTTCTTTAACAGAAAAGCTTTGATTTGAAAAGCCCCTGTCACTTTATGGAAGTCCTATACTGCATTGTAGCTATTGTTGAGAAAGTAGTTATCCAATCCTCTAAAGTAAAAAGTCAGGTTCAGATCTGACATTGTAACAGGAAAGCATATCTTATGTTATTTATTTGAATAGATCATAAATAACACCAGAGAATTTTAAGTACAAGTGGAAGATCAGATTTGAGAAATCCTTCCATCCCCTTAGAATCGGTTTCCATATGAATGCTTCACTTCACTGATAAAACACGCATCCAATTTTAATTATCTAAGTTGTAGATATAACAAAAAAGAGATAAGAAGTCTAAACTTAAAGTTTATTAAAAAATTATTATAAAAATTAACTGATTTTTTCCAGAGCCTATTTTAACTTTTTTAATAATTACTTTCAGTGTTATAAAACTAATGACTGAAGTTGAACTAGAACATAGCTAACATATTAATATATAGCATACATTATACTACTAAACTAGAAAGTATCTGTATAAAACTACACTTTTCCCAGAATTCAGAGTGAAAGAATTACCAATAATAATATATAGATAGAGACAATTTTGTGAGAAAATGTGTTCTATATCAAAGAAGCAGGAGATCCTATGGTAAATTGAACTTCTAAATGTTTAAACTTCTAAATGTGCTAAAGCCTGTATATTTTGTGTATTTATTTTCCAGGAAAAAGTATTGTGAATAAGCAACAGTAAAAAGTCACCATTCATCTCTGTCCGCATCACAGTTGCAGTAATGCTGGGAATCAATGCAGCTCCCCTCTAATCCACAAGCACATTTTTGTACAGCAGGCAAGGAACCTCCCCAGTAAGTCTGTGTTTCATTTGTTCTTCCAATCCACCAGCTCAGTGGCACCCCATCTAAAAGGCAGGTTAGAGAAAATCAGTACTCCATCTTGTCTCCTACTTTTCCCTGTTTTACTCATCCAAACAAGTTTCCAAAAGGTTAAGCAGATAAATCTAATTTAAAAATGTAATCTAAAAACTTTTTAAAAATAATTGGAAAAAATATTATTACATTTATTTGGTAAGTAATTATTCATTTTGATACTTCATTATCAGGTATTAAATGATTGTCAAAAGTTTTTGCTTGCATTAGTGGAAAAGGGAACTCACAGTTCCTAGTTCAACGAGCCATGATATTAGAATCATTTGTCTTCAGCAGCCCATTTTTATAATTTGTTTTAAAATGGTTCATGAAAAAGGAGATACCATCATCCTAAAAAACAACTTGGTTTGTATTCCCAAGTAAAGATCAATCAGATCATGGAACTACCAGCAACAGAATGAGAGGAGTTACAGAAAAGCCATGCAGAAATGATCTTATCCCTCTACCAAGAGCACTACAGAGCACTACTACCCATTTCTGTGATGGACAGCTGTTAGGTCCCAGGCAGCCGACTCAGAATTTATATACTCAAAGACAACAGAAATCATGTTAATGGTGCTTCCAGAAGCAAGTTTATGTAACTGGTGAGCAGAAGTGAGGTTTCCTAGGACTATTACATCTTTGTGTGTTGTGTCCAGTCAGCATTGTTTGTTGCAAAATGACAAAACTGGATCTTTCCTTAATATTACAGTACTGCAGATTAAGCTTAAAGGTGTTGCCAAGCCAGCACAGCAACAGAAAATACATACAGAACAGATAATGGCTAAAAGATATGAAGCATAAAGATAAAACATCTCAAATGAGAAGGAAAAAGGGCGATAGGTGCAATGCATGAAAGTAAAGGCAGGAGAAGAAGTAAAATACTGTTAATTTACAGATTTTCTTATAAATGCACTTCTTTTTGCTGTTGTTGGATCTCCAAGTTTTTAGCAGCAGGCCCTCACGCAGCAGCTGGAATTTATCCTAGTCTCAACTTTCCTTACAACTGCCACTGCTTATTAAACCTCACTGTTAGATAAGACCTCTGTTTTGCTGACAGTCTCTCAGATCGTAAACATATTGACTGCATTCATTACCACACAACTGTCAGCCCAGCAGGCCAAAAAACAGTGCGAGTAGTTTCTGGAAAAGTCAAACTTGCATAATGGCATCAATGTCCAATATCAGTGTTTGTGTTCGCAAGCCATCACAGGAGGAAGAAAACCTAGAGACAGTTTATAAATAATTTATCAGACACCACTTTAAAAAGCTTCCAACAACTAAGGCTGTAAAAAGCAGAATATTTCTGCTGTTACAACGGCATGCCTTATCTTTATATTGTAGTCATGAATTAATATGCCCAGTCTTTTGCTAGGGACATTGGGGTATGTTTAAAAGCTAGTCTCAGTTATTTGTTCATGCAGCAGTCTGAGGAGAGTATTTACTGAAATGCTGCAGGTTCATACTGATTAGCCTAGACAGTTATACCTGCTTTGGCAGAAAGTATTGCCTAAGCAAAATAAACCTATTAATTAAAATGGCTAGAGATTTCCTCATAATGATCACGTAAATGTATTAACTGGTGACTTATTCAATGACATCATTTGCAAATGCTATCCAGGCTGATTGAACATAATGTAATTCTTAACACACAGTCAGCTAAGAATTACTACGTGGACTGCATGTTTCAAAAAGTATTTCATGTCACCATCATCAAATTTTACACTTGTCAGGCATAGCTAGTTGAGATTATAGATAGCAGAAGTGGGAGGGATTAAACTGTGCAGGCAATTTGATAATGTACCTACTTACATTTCAATTTCTTATATTTCATTGTGCTCATAATAAATGAAACAGAACAAACGTATTTCAGTAAGATGTTATTTGAACTTTGTTTTAATGTCAGGTATGCTTCAGTTATTAGCTATGTGTTATCGATCACTTTTTGTTTGTTTGTTGTGTAAGTCGGACTATGAAATCATTCAAAGAAACATGCATGCATAAAACACAGCAAGCAAATACATAAAGCTAATCTTAAAGAGGAAAACTGGGTGAAGACTATCTTCAGATAATGAATAGGTGAAATAATAACTAAAGCAACAAGCCCAAAATTTCAGAGTAGATTACCTTACTAAAGTTCCCTCAATTTTTTTAAAGAATAAGTATTCCAAACAGAACACATATTTAGCTCTCTGAGCTACTCTAAATAGGCTGAGCATCCTATAAAATTCAGCTATAAGTGACACTCATAATTGCAACATTCTGGCAAAAATTTCCAACAAAATTCAAAAGTTTATGGTACTATGTCACACTGGGAATGATATGTTTCACATAAAAACAGAAGAGAAATATATTTACAAAGCTCTCAAAAACATAGAACCAAATTTTTCAATAACAGTTTTAAATCTGAAAATACTACTCTTCAGAGACACAAGTAATACGTTCTATTTCCACATACTTTTTAATGGAAAAATATATCTTGACCAAAAAATGAAAACAGGAGAGGATCCCTAATTCCCCACTTTCTTATACCCAGGCAATAAAAGAATTACTTCATGGGGTGGCATGACCTAAATTTTTCAAGAGATACTAGAATTATCTTCTTCCATGATATCAGCAAGTTCTACATTTGTGTTTGTAGAAAGAAAAAGACGGTAAATCGAAGAATTACTTCATGGGGTGGCATGACCTAAAATTTTCAAGAGATACTAGAATTCTCTTCTTCCATGATATCAGCAAGCTCTACATTTATGTTTGTAGAAAGAAAAAGATGATAAATCTGAGGATATTTGAAAAACTTACTCTCATAGGCTCAGAGACAAAAGCCCAGGACTTACATTTTGTTGTCTTCAAAGACCGTCTTCCATGATATCAGCAAGTTCTACATTTGTGTTTGTAGAAAGAAAAAGACGGTAAATCGGAGGATATTTGAAAAACTTACTCTCATAGGCTCAGAGACAAAAGCCCAGGACTTACATTTTGTTGTCTTCAAAGACTGTTCAAAACATGTTCAAAAATATTTACCAGGCTAAAAATATTTGAGCATATATTCACAAAACAGTGAATATTGTCAGTTTAGAAGCATCCCAGTTTTAACTCGGGCCTATGTAGGCATTGCTAGTTTTGCTTGATGGTAGATTCTACGACTGTACAGAAGTCTGATAAAGCAGCACTGATATGGCTAATTCTGTAAATAGCTCTGCATCACTGTGCTACACAATTTAAAGGTGATTCTTTGGCTACAGCCACTACAGTGATCACTGTGTAAATATAACCCTAATCTTCCAGCACTTATCAAACATGCTGTAAGCCTATATGAACCAAGACTTTGGAAGAAATGGTTCATACTCCAGTGGGTCATGCTAGTATCCAGAGGGACTTTGTAAGCCTATATGAACCAAGACTTTGGAAGAAGTGGCTCATACTCCAGAGGGTCATGCTAGTATCCAGAGGGACTTTAACAGGCTGAAGAGAATGACCTGACAAGAACATCATGAAGTTCAACAAGGGGAATTGCAAAGACCTGCACCTGGGGAGGAACAGCCACAGGCAGCAATATATTCTGGGGCCCACCCAGCTGGAAAGCAGTTTGGTTGAAGAGAACCTGGTAGTCTTGGCAGACACAAGGTTGAGCATGAGTCAGCAACGTTCCGTTGTTGCAAAGAAGGGTACTGATATCCTGGATTACATTAGAAGTTTGAGAAGTTGCTAGCAAGTTGAGGTAAGTGGTCCTTTCCTCCATTCAGCACAGGTGAGGCCACACCTGGAGAATTTTGTCCAGTTCTAGGCTCCTCATTACAAAAGAAAGATGAAAATACTGGAGATAGTCCAATGAGAAGTCATAGAGACACGGGACTGAAGGATCTCTCCTATGAGGAAAAACTGGGAGAGCAGAAACTGGAAAAGGTTCAAGTGTATCTTATCAGTGCACATAAATACCTGAAGAGAGTGTGTAAAAACAACTGAGTCAGGTTCATTCCAGTGGTGCCCAGTGATAGGACAAGAGGCAGTGGGCACAAATGGATCCAGGGGAGGATCTTCCTGAACATCAGGAAATGTTATTTCACTGTAAGGGTGACCAAGCACTGGCACAGGTTGCCCAAATTGATTGGAGTCTTCAACCTTGGACACATTCAAAAGCCATCTGGACATGGTCCTGTGCAATGGGCTTTAGGTGACTCTGCTTGAGCAAGATCATTGGACAACATAACCTCTAGATGTCCCTTCCAACCTCAGCCACTCAGTGATTTGTGATTCTGTGATTTCTAAGACTGTGAAAACTCGTACTGTTTGCTGCTGATGTCTTCATATGCTGAAAACAACATCTGTTTCAGTGGCTAATCTAGGTGCACTGATCACTGAGTTCCCTCAAAAATAAGTGCCGCACGCATTTTTGGAAAAAAACTAAACCAACAAAACCACTACTTTTTCCCTTCTCCTTGTAGGTACAACCCAGCCCTTCAAAATCACCAAGTAGCCTATATCAAAAGCAGCATCTGCTTCTTCTCCCAGGAACTGTTTTTACTGTTAGTGTGACTGAATGGGTCGATGAGAATCTGTCCTGAGGTCATCCACCATGGTCACTACCCTTGAATTAAAAAAGGGCAGACCTAAGGTTATAAAAATGTGGCTCTGACTGCTTTCAACCAGAGGGAAACATAAACCCTATCTCTCTTATTAATTCATGCCTGTATCACAAAACTCAGCATCAATTTTTTTTTAAGCGGCCTTACTGCAGAAGCTAAGACTGACCATCACCAGAGCCCAGTGTTCCCTTACCTCTTTCAGAACAGACTAAAGCCCACTCTTCATACAAATAGCAAGTTGCAGCTGGTACAGTCTGTGATAGTGTTTAAACAAAGAATGATCTTGGAAAATCTGTGGAACTCACAAATAGCTTTCCCATGGCTATTTATTCCTAGCATGAAAACCTGTAAATTTTAAGTTGCTTCATGCAATTGACTGATTGCACTCTTTTAGCTTTCTAGAAAAAACTGCATTTTTTGTGCTACCTCATTGGATCACCAGGAAAAAAAAAAAAAAAAGAGGCAGGAAGTCCTGCTTGCCTGGGTCTTTCCCTCTCTCCTCTAACCTAAATTTTGGCATGGTTTCCAGCTCGATCACTCTGTTGAAGCTGGTGAATTGAGAAAGTGGGGTTTATTGTTGGGTTTTAGTTTTAACTTAATCTATGCGACAGTTAGCAGCCAAAAGATATTAAATACTTAGAGAGCACAATCTTGACACCCTCTGCTTGTTTTAAAACAGGATTTTGAACATCTAACCACAGCTTTAATTTGTCCATAGTAGTCCATAGGTAAAAGAGAGGCTCAGTAAGTTCTTTTTTGTGCTGCCAAGACATTTATGAGCAGATATTCTGACTATATGGAATTCTAGTCTAAAAAGTCCGGAGATGTCCATGGCATAATTAAGGAGAAAGAATGAATAAGGCAAGCTTAGAAACAGAACCAGACTGTTACACGCAGAGACCTGCTCTCCACTTAGTAGGAAAGAATGACAAGTAAAACATTTGATCAGTTTCAGAGTTTCTGGTGTCAAGTCAATTTCACTTAGTTTTTCAAATGGTAGTAAAAATGAGATTTTTATGTCCACATTATTTGGAGTACCTCAAATGAGTTTTCGCTGTAAAGTCTGTCAAGAGCATCTCTGTGTCAGTGAAAGTTGATATTTAAGTAGACTACATAACTTCATTTTGCTTTAAGTACCGCAGAGGATCTCCATTCATTTTTATCTTTAAACAATCATGCTTTTGTCAACAAACCATACTAGTTCTTTTTTCATTTTTCTTTTTTTTTTTAATGAATGCTTATATTGGAGACTGGAAGTGTAACGTTATCAATGCTTTTTTCCTCAAGCACTTACAATATGCACATGAAGTGTTCAAAGACATTCAGAGATAAATTTCTGCTGAATTCTGTGCACTAATTTGTATTCTTTTAAGGAGGTATTTCCTCAGTAATTTCTTCATTAAAATTTAAAAATCCCTGGAAGGCAGACCAACAGTAGCGCTGTTAACAGTAATCTCTGTTAATTTAAAAAACTTACCAGATAAATTAAATTTGAGAGCACTTCATTCTGTGAAGAAATACAATTATAAACTGACATTTGTGTTTTTTCCAGTTTAAATGTCTTCTAGCAGCTTACAGGAATCTGAGCACTAGATATTTGAAGTAGTTCAAACTCTATAGTAGCAAAATGCCATAACCTTCATAGAAATAAATACTTTTAGTAGCCAGTAAAATAAAATGCGCTATGCAATACAATAAAATTTGTCTGCTTTACTTACCTGGCTTATCTAAAAGCCTCGACTTTTTGCAGTGGTAAGCAAGTTCCTGTTCACAGTGCTCTGCATGGTTAATTGTAGCCTGAAGCTGGTCTAGGCTGGCAGAGTACTTGAAAAACACAGTGTGGGGGTTCTCTCGGTTAGCACTTTTGGCTTTGGTTAGGTTGGTGTTGTTATGTTGTATAATTGTCCACGATGTATCTTTCAAAACACATGTAAAAAGTAGTAAAGAATGAGAAGTAGTTGCATAAGTTGGCAATGGAAAGAGAATGTATGACGAGATCCACCAATCTTTAAGGTCACTTCTTTGATCACAGAAAGTGCTCTTCGGCTTATGAAACAGAGAGTGAAATCACTGAGCAAAAATGAAAACAATTAACCATTGTTTCTATCTACAAATAGATTATCGTACTGTGACTGTAACAGGTATTGAGCTTGTTATGATTATTTAATAAAGAAACAGTAAATGATGACACCCAGGTAACTGTCGTTGAAACAAGATACCGTTTTCTTGGAAATTGAAATGAAAAAACAGAAAGGATACTTACTGTTTTCACTTGTCCAGGGCTTAAACAGTTTATAAAATAACACTAAATTCTAGACTAGTTTCTAGCTACATTACATATATCATTATAATTTGTATCAATTTTTTCTGTATGAGAAAATAACTTACAGACTTTTTCCGCTGTATGAAGAAGTAAAAGTATCTTGCAAATACTGAACTTATTATAAAACTCAGATTGCATGAAGGTGAATAATTCCAGTCTAAACTCAGATAGTACTCATTATCTGAAGTACTATTCAAAACTATATTTAGTCATGGACTAAGAATCACAAAGTTCCATAGAAAGTTGTTTCCAAACACCAGACATAATATTAACTTACGGTAACCACCATGGTATGCCCACTTAACTCGGCACTATAATATGATCAAGTACTAGTTCAGAATTGAGAGCTCCATTTCCATGAAAAACACATACTGTTCTCATGTAGGCTTTTAGCATGGATACTGCTGAATAAGGTATCTACGCACTTCGTTGCATTGTATAGACAGGCCATATGATTTGTGTAAACTGGAGCAAGAAAAATATTATCAAAATATTTATTCCAGAAGCAACTGAGCTATGTCTGCAAAAAATTTTTTTCCGTGAATTACAAGTAAATATTCAGTCCTCCAAACATTATTTCTAGAAAAATATGTTCTGAGGAAATGTTCTTGTGATAAAAGAGCAGAAAAGACTTACATATACATATAATTCAAATTGTTGAATAATAAACGATATATCACACTTTTTATTTTTTTATAAAATGTATGTGCTTTGATATGCAGTCTGCTGTGCAACAGACTTTCTCTAACTTGGAACCATATTGTTTACACTAAACAGCAAAACAGTTTCGTAGCTTTCCTGTTGTATTGATACTTCACAAATATTCTTTAATAAAAAGCCTTCTTTTAATTTCCTACAGCAATCGCAGAAAGCATTTTTAATTTTAAAACCTTCCTACTGGCTCCCATTTAAAACTGGTATGGGTCAGTCAGGTTTAGGTTCATGTCCACTATATTCCTGTATCTTAATGGCCAAGGTAATTTGAGTAGATATGAGAAATATTTTTTTTCTAACTTGTAGGGTTGATGATAATATTTCTGATGTTGTAATAGTAGTATTTCTAACTGTTTCACAGAGATGTATTTTATTTCATTAGTTTCTTACAGGGCACATGGATGACATACAATATTTATAGCAAGGAAACAACTCGTGGTCAATTAAAGGACAAGTGTTCATCAGAAAACTCAAAGGAACTCTCAAGGTGAGGTGCTTATTCAAAATGTATTATGTTAAAAGGAGTTTATTTATGCAACTTTTTATCATCGTTTACCAGTTTTTCGTCAAATTATAAAATTTTATGAAGGACATGTTCATGGTGCCAAAAAGCAGGTATCTGGAAACACAGCAAACTTAGATTTCTTTTTGAACATGCATGTACACACAGACAAAAATATATCTAAAGGCTATGCTGAACAGAAGAATTAAGACAAACAAGTCAACCCTTTGTCACATGCCCAAATTTACGAAGGGGAAAAAAAAAAACCCAACAGGTCACTGCAGTTTGCTCATCTAACTGGCAGCGTGGACTGTAGGCTCTTCATTCTGAAACTGACCCCCAAGGATAAAACCAGGGAAAGGCACTTCCCTACCAGCTGCCTGAAGATAGCGCCCCATGAATGTGAAAGACAAGGCAGTGCTGTAAGAAATGTGGGCATCTGCCTTCTCTGTCTCTGGTGGGAAAAGGGAATTCTAGTCATGAGGAAACAGGGAATAAAACAAATATAGAAGATTCAACCTGTCAGGCTGCATCTTGAGATGAAGAACTGATCAATGAGGTTTGCTTAATGTGGTGAATAAGGAGTGACTGCGGAAAACAGTAACAGCTGTTCCATGGACACACAAGGATAAATCAGATGCTACACTGTACCTTGGAGGGTACCCACTTTAAAAAATTGTCATCTTTCTGCTGTGATTCTTGAGTCTCTCTTAGTCTCACAGGACACTAGGGTATTTCTTTTGAACGGCCTGTGCCAATCTAAAGTGAACCCACCATGAGCTAGCGCAGTTCACTACAGAGTTTGAAGTGAGGAGCTGACACGGTAAGACTGGAAAAACAGCAGAGATTCACCAAAATGATGAGCATTCTCTCATTTCAACACATATAGTAAGTATTCTTTAGATTGCTGTGAAAATAAACCAATGTCACTGGCAGACAGAGTCCTGTCCGTTTCTCAGGAAATAGAGATGGCCAAACAAATTGTAAACAAATTGTTTACAAATCAACATCAAATCTTATTATAAGGTTTCTAAGTCAAGTTCTCAACACTTATGACACACCTAAACTAAATTCAACTGTAGCTTATTAATGCATGCTTTTAAACAGTCATAACCCACATAAAAATAAATATTGTCACAAAACCAATGAAGTGTATTCATCATTTTGACTGGAAAGCAATCCAGATAAATAGAGACTAAGTAAAAAGAAAAGGAAACAACCACAAATAAAACAATAATAAATTTCAAAAGGCCATTTAAATGTCAGCTTCATTGAAAGGACATACACCAATGGGCATACACAGACAACATGGACCAGCTAAAAAGCAGACCAAGAACAAACTCTGATATCTAAATCTTCTACTGATTTAAATTATCGAATTCAAAGAACTGGTGGCAGAGGAGGAGACAGACTGCTTCAAAGTGAAGGCTGTGAGAATCCCCGCTGGTTGCATTTTGCTTTCTCCAAAAGACCTACTTGCAGTTTGAAAAATTAAGTGTAATATCTATATTCCTCATAACAAAGGCCAGTTCTGAATTACAATTTTTCAGAAGGCTACCAGGAAAAATCAGTAATTTTCTCAGAAAGCATAACTTATTTCTCATTTCCTTAAATGTCCTCAAGAGACTGTAACTTCAACAAAAACAAAGCTGCTCCCCAAAAAGGAACTGAGATGACACTGTCTCTGTATGGAACACTTGTCCTACTTAATGCAAAGCCCAACAGGAACACAGTGTTAGCTTCACAGCCTGAATCCTGTTATTATTCTAATTTCTCTGCATAGTTCTTTATCCGGTATTCTGAGCTAAGGAGTCACCGTCATTTTGTTCTACATGTATATATTGACATCACGAGCTACAGAGGCTTCTTAGGCGATAAGGTCTGCTTCAATATAATAAGCATGCATACAGACACAGCTGTGAGTTAAGGAAGTTTGTCACCTCACCTGTCATATTACAGTAAACAAGAAACGGTCCCAAGGGGCCACTTCCATCTGAATCGATATTGTAAAACCCTGAAGTGTTCCCTCTGTGCTTATAGGCTTCACATGATTGCTCATAGATGGCTGTAAAAGAACACATTCCATCACAAATGTAATGGCATAACTTTACATTTTATTCAAGAAATTTTAAAAAGCTCGTGGACCCTGTCAATGGGGAAAAGAAGTTGTGTGTGTTCAATGCTAAAGAATACAGAAGAAATAACACAATCAAAACTATACTTTCATTTGAATTTGTAAAGCACATTTGGTTTCATTTATTAGGATGATCACAAGGGACATTTTCAAGCATTTTCTTCCATATTTCAGGCTGGAGCCTTCAGGGAGGAAACTATGAAATGTGTGTGAGTCAATGGTTGCAAAAAATGCCAAATAAAGTGAATGCCAAGGGTATTACCCTGCTAATCAGATTTTGAGGAAACATACACTAACTACCTTAACCAAATCAGAATGTTGTGGTTCTTGTTGTTATTACATGCAGAAGAAGGTAGGCGTTCAAATTATCTCCTGGCATTTTTCAGCTTTCACACTTTTTATTTTCTTCTCTTTTTAAAATGAAGGGAAATGGCTTGTCAAAGAATGCAGGAAAAAACCTAAATAAGCAAAGACAAAATGACAGCTCCTTCACCCCATGTCATGTATGTTTTATACTAGACAAGACCTAAAGAAACGATCAAAAGCCTGAGAAAAAGGACTTATGAGTCCAACTCTGTACTTAAACAGACAGGAACCACTGATGATAATGCCATGGCTATAGCACATTATCTTAACTACTCCTTTAACCATTATATTGCCATCAGGCAGTCATGTTCTTGTCTTTCTTTTCAACTTTAGACTGTGTGCTCTGTCAGTTATAAAAACCTGAAAATACTCTACCAAAAAGAAGGAGCTGTTCGATTCAGAAAAAAAAAATAGTTATGAGTGCTATACATATAAAACCAGAACTCCTTAATAATTCTTAACATTCCAGAAGATTTTGATCTATACAAATTCAGTATATTTATTTTTTTAAAAGGCTATAAAACTAGTAATGTAATGTAAAAGTGGTGCTCTTCTTTTAAAAAGAAGATAGTTTCTGGAATAATGTAATCTCTATTTTTTGCCTGATGATTACTGACACTACATGGCAATACCCATGAAAAATATATACAAATTTTAAACAATTATATAAACAAAATATAAACAATTGATTCAGATTCAGACTCTAGGAAATATTCAAAATGCATGATTTGTGCAATTTTCAAATGAAATTTTATGGTGCCTTACAGTAAAAATTCTCAGTTAAGCATGACAAAAGAGATTCAATTATTCATTAATTGTTTTATAAACACGGTAGTTTGCACACTAATATTTCAAGACCAGTATCTTATTTCTAGGTTTGTAACAAAAAGAATGTTTCTTTAGGAATTCAAGGGACATTTTTGTCTTTCAACACAGAAATAAATTTTAAAATAGAATTTCAACACAGAAGTGTGATAGCATGGCCAAAACTTATTCTAGATTCTTGATTTGAATTCCTTGTTAAATTACTAAAATCAAGTACCAAGTCTTCCAGTTTATATGTACAGATAACAGCATTTTATTAATCATAAACAAATATACCCCCTTTTTATGTATTTTTGTCAATGAATAGGGTTTCAATAACCTATATTATTACATTTCTCCTAGAAGCCTAATCATTAGGAAACCATTGCCACCCTTATTACTCATAGATATCATCAGTTGATTCGAAATATGATTTTTCAAATGGTAATGAATCAAATCACCTTTAGCTTCACTTTGGACTTGTCACAGATTTATATTATATAATGTGATATTCAAAAGCATCTGTACTACTGGCATCCTTTGTTACACAATTTTTCTTAAAATCGTTATTTATTTCACTGCATTATTTACAATTAAGGAGTTACATGAAAAGTCATCAGTGTTCTTGACTCTGTGTAAGTTTGATAGGCAGTCTTCTAAAATAAGTAATTTCTCAAAAAATTGTCTGTGTGTAGACATACGTTCTTTTTACAAAGTCTGCCAGCAAGGGTTGAATAGATTTTGTAAGGACAATTTGTAAGGAGAGAAATATTTATTTGATCATTAGGGCAGTCTTTGGAATTTTTAAAATTTTCTGTAAAGTTTCATAAGAATTTCTAGTTCTTAGAAACATCTAATGAAGACCAGAATCATGATTTATTCTGCTTCCCAGAACATGATTAAAGAGTATAAAAGTAGGGCAGCTCCTGGGAAATTAATTGTTCCTTTTACCTAGTTTGGTTTTTTTATTTTTTATTTTTTTTTACTCCTGATCTACTTCTTGATTCAGCAAGCTACATAAACAGGTGTTATGGACTTAGCATGTGATTACCTTTGCATGTGAATGTAGACCCGTTGTCTCAGAAAAAAAACCCTAATTATTGTGATGAATGAAGACTTAAATGCATTTCTAAATGTGTTTAAACACATTTGCTGATTCAGAAAGTGGAACTATATAGATAGAAGAGGATATTACTGACCGTCTTGTGTAAATTAAGAAAAATGTGAAACAGAATCAGATAAACATCAGAGCTTTCCATTATTTTTTTCTGCTACAGATTCTGAATTATCAAGGTCTTTCCTTGAACTGATTTAGAAATATTCATGACTAAAAAAATCTTCTAATATGAATGTTCAATACAAATGTATATTTTTGGGGTGAAAATAATCAATCAGAAACAAAAGCACAGACTGATAACATCTTAGACTTACGATAGTGGCAAGTAGCTCCCTTGTAACCAGTATTGGCACAGCTGCAGTAGAAGCTGTTCCAGGACTGTGAGCACTCACCACCATGCTCACAGTAATTAGGCAAACATCTAAAATGAGAAACAAAGACCATTTTCAGGCTCTTTTCCATTAGTTTTTCATGTCACTTGTACCTACCAAAGAATGCAAAATCATAGAAAAGAATTATAATAACATGAAGAATTTCTTCAAGCGTATGGGGGAAGATGTCAATATAATTACTAGAAAATTAAGAGTATTTCCCTTCTTGTTCCCCGCTATTCCTGTTGCATATAAGAAATATATTAATTATATAATAAGCCCGTGAGAACAGGAATAAAGTATAAGATGTGTAATTGTTACTATTGCTGTTCAACTCTCTGCAATTCAATACAGAATGATAAACCAATCAAAGATTTGCATGCTGATAATTCACTAGCAAGTTTTGCAACTAACAGGATTTTTTCAACAAGATGTATGACAACTAAGCATCACAAGAGATTTCTTCCTACTCTTCTAAAAATAACACAATTTTAAAAAATCACACAACAAATAAAACTGAACTGAGAGCTAGCGCTTATTCTGTAATCATGGTTACTTCCTATTCTAGAAAGAGTATAATATTCAGTATGTCACTTCTGTCACAAAAAGTAACTACCAGTAAAGCCAGTTTTCATTCTGGTGATATGAGCAGAAACCTGAAGAATTTTGGTAGCTTTCTTCTGGATTTACAATTGTTGACTGCAAAGAAAATTTGTCTGTAACTGCTTAATGATTAAGACTGTAGCACTATACCTTACTATAAAATACTGCATGAGATGAAAAAAGAAAATTTATCTTTTTTATAAACACAACTGAAAAGATACTGAAATAAAGTGACACACTTTAACCAATTATTTACTAGTTTCTCTCCTTAGAAATTAGTTAATATTCTAATTGTAGTGAGTGTATGTTTATATGTGTGCATATGTGATACAGTTCAGAAAGTATAAAAAGGCTTTATTGTTGGCATTAACCACAGAAGAAAAAAAAAAGAAAACAGACCACTAAAATTCGCGGGATCTTAAAATACCTTTAAATTCATTCAAGAATTCTTAAGAGAGTATTAAATAAGGACTGTAGAAAGTCCAGCAGTTCACACATCTGCCCTATGAATAATTCGTTTGTTCCTCCCAACTCACAAATAATTTTATCTTCTTTTCATGTTTATAAACAAGGATAAGGAGATGCTTTCAGAGATAGGAAGGAAAAAAAAAGTAGCAGGTAAAGTGTAGGTAAAATAAGTAAAGTGATACAGCAAATAACTGACATTTCGGCCAATGGAAGAGCTGACCATGTATGTATTATCTTATTCACAGAATGTATGTTTAAGACAGGTGTGTAGATGTTATGTGTCTCAACGAGCTCTGGTTTGAAACACAGAAGTGAAATTTAGACACCTGGCTTACAATTACTTTGATATTATATGCTTTGTTTGAAGGAATTATATAAATGTGCATAGTAATAATTCTTACAATAAATGCTTAATTTTGCTTTCTATGGGTATGACTAGTCATCAGTTATTATAAATATATATGTCCTCTGACATAACTGTCATTCGGTACTTTCAGTGCATCCTCTAACAGCTGGTCTGCTTACATGTATTTTAGTCACAGTTTTTCTTGACATTCCTTTTTGATAAAGACATCATTATCAAAAAATTGTAAGTGATTTACATGGTCTTTGCTTGTATTGACTTCCTGTCCATATTTATTAATCTTCCTAATAGTGCTCACAAGATGAAAAGCTTAGATGAAATTAGTAATGCTTGAACCAACTTTAATAGAAGTGAAAAAAATTGAGTGTAATTTAAATCTTTTAACATCACATTATACATCTTCCTTCTATTTAAGAACATATGATAGAAAGTAGACACTAGCTATACGAAAGTGAAGCTCTAATTACATTTTATGCTTCAAACCTACCCAAATGAAGATTTATCTGAGGAAATTTATCTCCTAAAAAAATATTTCTAATATTAGGGAAAGTATTTCTAATACCTCATCTGTAAAGGTAATTTTTTAAGTCATCACCGTGTCTGCTTAAACTGAAAAAAACCCAGCCAGTTAAACATTTACCACATATTAGAGTGATAATATGCTTTTAAGGATATGACACCTGAAAATAATGTTTTTTAAAACCAAAGCATCAGATTCGTAATAATCATAAGCTAACATTCAAATGAGAACACTAATCCAGAACATGAATATAGTTCCAATAAATAAGTTAAGAATAAGAGCTTCACATGTCAATTATCCGCCAAGTTCATTTATTGTACAGTATGTGCTCTCATGGTTTCAAACTATGGCTGAAAGATATTTTGAAAATTATAACTAATTGTTGTAATTTTTATTATTTTTCTTTCTTCTATGTTGAATTAAAAAAAAAAATATTTGAAAACTATTCTAGTGCCAGTGTCTTTTTTCTTTCTGTCTTTTTTTTTTTTTACTACACATAACACTATTGGTTTTTTGTATAATACTCTGTTGCCAAGACAACAAAGGCAGTAACTACTGGTAGGCAGTCCTATGTTTCTGTGTAGGGCTTGATGTTATTATGACAGATTCATCTGGTACTCTCTCCTTAGAGACTAAATGTGCTTAACTTTGTAAGACACTCAGAATGACACTGTCCTTTAAAGTTATTTTATCAATGGTTTATGTATAACTAGCAGTTATTAAACCAATATATATTGATAAAGGAGCTGAGAGAAAAGATATTAAGATGACATATATGAAGAGAATTATTTGCATTCCCAAGAGGTATGTGAGCCATGGAACAGTGTAAAGACATTATATGATGAAAAAGCTAAATGAAGAAGCATGGGAAGAGCAGTGACTGAAAAGAGTCACAGTAATTTAAGTTTAGGAGGAAGAATTGGAAAGTTTTGGGAACTGAGAAAGCAGAAAATAGGAAAACGGTAAGGATTTTTTGTTTTTAAAGAACAGGTTAACAAATTATATCCCAATGAATAAATGAATGATTAACCAACCATCTGTCAATGCGGACTGTAAATCTGATGAAGTAAAAATACTTGATGTCTGTTACATGTTTATATATATAGATAAGGAATGGACTCAATAGTACTATTTTCAGTTTGTTTACTGTTGCACATAAATTCACATCACTACACGAACAGTAATTTTTATTTGTGTAGATGCACTTTAATTGTGTAAAACTACTACATTTTAGTGGTCCACTGTTTGTACTGCAAAAGCCATCAATAACTCTAGTGTAACAATAACTTCACTATTTGGAACTGAAAGTGCAATGACTCCTGTAAAGACTCAAGGACAAAGAAGTGGTTCGTTTCCCCTCACCTGTAGGGACAATATCTGCCATCAGAAGCACAGAGGCAAAAATGCTGATTACTTTAGCTTAGGGCAACAAAAGACATGTAATAATCGTTGTAGAAAGAAAATATTTTCTCTCAAACGATCAGGTGCAAAAGCTACCTATCAGAAATTGCTTAATACACGTAAATAATTTTAATGTTGGCAAAGAAAGTATATAATCAACTGGGATTTATGGTGAGATGTAGAATTAGCTTAATAAAGAGTAACATAAAGTTTGTAACAGATAATGAGCTGCAGATATCAAGTGGGATGAAACCATATGAGGAAACTGGAAAGTAGTCCCTGGAGCAAGATAGCACAAGACTGGGAAGGATTGTTTTAAAAAAGTCTATTTTGAAACAACAGATAATGAGTGTAATGAAATTTGTGAAAAATAGGTGGATTAAATATCTGTTTTGATAAGTTAGGAAGACATATGGTAAGTATGCTGAGAACTGAAAATTAAACCTGTCAGAGCTAGAGCAAGAAAGGTGCAATTGTCAAGATATAAGAAGAAACTAATTAACATTAACAAATTTTAGAGAAAATTAAACCAATCAAACAAAAATCTTCCGTACCTTTTTTTTTCCCTTTGTTATCATCGATCATGGGAAATCACCTACAATTTTGATGAACTATGAGAGTAACATAAAGGAAAAAAAAAGGTAATACAATGACAAAAAGTAATAAAAACACTTTGAAAAAGACAGGGACTGGGAAGTTTAAGTGGCTTACTGAAAAAAATCCAACCAAACCAGATGGCAGTGGTATTGACATACAATAAGGATGGTATCTGTCTTCATACGCTGTGAAAATTCAGCAAGATAAAAATGTGAGGAAGGGTTATATAGAAACCTAACTCTTTTCTTGTATTGCTTAAAAGCAACAGAAAAGCAATCAGAAGGGTAGGGTGCAAATCTGAATAAACTGAACTTTGAATAAGAGACAAATGTTATGACATTTGGAGTAGTGTAAATAATGAGGAATTTCTATATATTGATATTCCCAGAGGGACTTTATACAGGTTTATATACACAAACCTATTTTTGAATACCCACATATACACCCTTACATACTATGTTCATTCAAAAACTGAAGGGAACTGGAACCACTACCTGAGAAAATGTACCATCTTTCTTTAAAAATTTAGGTAAAACATCTCAGTGTTCATGGAGGAAGGGATGGTTCCTAAACCACAGCTTTGAGGTGAGAATTTTGGGAGGTTCCCAGTTACAACATTGAGAAATCCATGACAAAACAGAGACAGAAATTAGCATCAGTTACATTGTGGGCCAATTTGGTGACGTACTCCATTCATAATCTTGCTTAAATCTTTTGTAATGTGTTTGACTATAGAATATACAGATCCCCAGATCACATTCTTTTGGCATGATTCTGTTTCAGATTCTGCCTCTTTTCTACAAGTAAAAAAAGAAAAAAAAAGAAGAAAAAAAAAAGGCGAGCAGTGTAATTGGAGTGAGTTTAATTCCAGAGTCAAAAAACCAGCAATGATACAGGGCTTTAGAAGCTAGAAGACAGTGTCATGAGATCTATCAGGCATGAGAGGAAAGAGGCAGTGAAAGAAGTTTGCAAAGTGAGAAAATGAATCAAAAGAAAAAGAGAAAGCTAAAGAGAAACATAAATATATGGTGCATCCCAAATACAAATTCCTAACGAGTTAGGTGAAGTACCCTACACCGTACCCTAAAGAGTACGGTAAAGTTTTGACTGAGGCCAAACTCTGTTTTCTCATATGTCTGTCACATATACTGCTTACTGCAGAGTCAGTCTTTAGTTCAGTAAGTGATAAATTAACACTAAGATTTATATATATGTGACTGTATGTGTTCTCAAACACGACAGATGTGGAAAGATTAGTGAGATTGTATATTACAACCTAACTGAAAGGATCGCATTGTAGGCAGCTTTTGGAGGTTTCTTCCGTCAGCTTTTATGAACAATTATGTGAAGAACTAATACTATTTTTGTCTTTGAATTGTAAGACACTGTCACTTTCTTCAAAATAGTAACCTGCATAGATTTTCATTGCGTTATCCCTATGAACTGAAAGCAGGTCTCAGAAATACGTCTGTGTGACTGAACCTGAAATTGGCTATGGTCTTGAAGTAGATCTCTTCCTGTCTTATTTTCCCCAAAGGAAACAATTTTAAAACTCATATAATCCAAAGGTCAGACTTTTTTAGATGAAAAGGCAACTTCTGAAGACTAGAAATTTAGAGAGTGGGGGGAAAGTGTTTATGTGCTCATCTTTCCCCTGCCTGATGTGTCATTTCAGTACAACCTTTCAGCTTGGCCCAAGGCAACAGTTTCTTGACCAAAGCAGACTTTGCCTAGGTACCTGTGACTGCATTCTCCTGACTTTACAACAGAAAACTTCTCCTTCCATTGTCCATTTGTCTGTCTGCTCCTGGTCTTCTCATCAGCCTCTGCCATTCTGTAACACCCATTTTTGGTCATCCCCTGCCTTCTCCACACTGACTCCAGCTATGTCTTTCCCTCAAGCATTTTGATCTGTTTCAGGGAAGGTACACTGTCTTTCTGTCCTGCAGAGGGAGACACTTCAACCAATTCCTGTTGTTAAGGTAAATTATAATACTATCTATTGGTAATTTTGAAATCAGTTTTAGAGACCGGAGCCTAAAAAGATTGCTCACTCACTGTGATGAATACTATTTACTGTGTTTATGGATGGGCAGAATAAAGGAAGCAGCAATAACCTGTAAGAAAGATAACATTTCAAAAGGTGGATGTGAGTATGTGCCACAGGATTGGGATTTTGTTTACAGAATTACTTGAAAAGAAAGCAAGACATCTGAAATTTTTTAGAAATTTAAAATAATTTTAACCCCAGTTATTCTAATTTTATTTGCAGTGCATGGAAATCTAATTGCTGTGCTAATATATTGCATTTATTCTAGACTTTTGAATTCTTACAGAAGAAGCAGCATGCCATTTTGTAAGCATTCTGTTCTTTGTCATCAAGTCAAAAAATAAATCACTCAAATAAAAGCATTCAGAAAATAAATCAATGAGTAAATATAATTTTCTTACCTGTCTGTAATGCCACATAAATCTATTTGAAGGTCACTGAAATTGCCAAAAACATTTTGCTGAACTGAGATCATATCCACTGCTTTGTTACCAATGGAAATGAGTCGCATGCATCCTTGAAAGCCACCAAATGAGGTATTACATTCAGAAATGTTTCCACTACTTGGACAGCCTGAAAGAAGCATAAAACGTGGAGCTGAAAAAAAATTTTTTATTGAAAAATGTATATATTCCGGAAGTAGATTGAACTTTGATAATCTCCAGGTGTTGCAAACTTCGTGGGTGGAAGACTCTAGCCAGAAGCTCTTCTTATTAGGCACAACTGATGCAACTGTAAAGGAATACTTCTATACAGTCTTACTGTTTTTAAAGCATATTCAGAAACATCGTTAAAAATTTGGGTGAAGGATAGCTCAAGCATCAGTTCCAAAACAATATATGGAATCAAGATGTGAACAGATTGACTGACTGACCTTAATTAGAAAATGTTAGGTCAAGTGCACATGAGTTGGACAAGTTTTAAGTCACAATTGAAGTCAAATAAAATTAGTTATTAAGTACAGTGATTTTAATATATCAAATTGTCCAGAAGACTCTGGAAAGTACCAAACACAATTTCTTGATGCAGGTCATCAATGACTCAACAAGGAGGTATGACCTGTTGGACCTGCTACTCATAAACAAGGAACAAATGTTTAAAAATGTAATGGTCAAGGACAGTCTTGGTTACCACAAACATGATGCTGTGGAGTTTATTATCTGTAGAGAAGAGAGCAAGAAAAAAAATCAGAGTTACATCCCTGGTTTTCAGAAGAGCAAATGCTGGTCTGTTTAGGACGTATTTTGAGGATCCCATTGGAAATTGCCTTGGAGAGCAAAAGATCTGGATATTTTTCAACAAAAAGCTCTTTGGAGCATAGGAAGAGTTGTTAGTGATATCAAAATAGTTAAGAAGGTGTGGCAGAAGGTCTGCAAAACATGCAGCTCCTGAGTGAGAACAAACAGAAAAAGAAAGTACACAGAAGATGGAAGAAAGGACAGGCAATTTGGAAGGGAATACAAAGACATTACTTGTATGTTGAGGAATGCATAGGAAATTCAGAACTCAGGAGGAGTCAAAACTATCAAGGAAGGTGAAGTGCCGCAAAAATCCTTCTATAGTTACAACAGTAGCGAAAGGAAGGCTAAGGAGATTACAGGTGCACTACCTCATAGAACAGGGAACCTAGTGACAAGGGTCTTAGGAAGAACTGGTCTGTGCAAGACCTTCTTTCTTTGGTCTTTACTGGTAAAACTAATCCTTAGGCTTCCCATGTCCTTGCAGAGTATGAAGAAGGTAAGCAGTACCCACAATAAAGGAAGAAAGAGTCCAAGGAACAGCTGAAGGTGTGGCAGAAACCGGTCAATGTCATTGTAACAATGACCATTGTCATTGTGAAGCTATCATTTTTGTCTTCAAAAGTTCTTGGCAGTTTGTGAGCTTCTTGTCAACTGGAAAAGGAAGATGTTACACCCATCTTCAAGAAAGGTGAGAAGGAGGGCACAGGAAGCTAGAGGCCAGTCAGCCTTATCACAGTCCCTGGCAAGTTCATGTAGCAAATCTTCCTAGAAGCCATTTCTAAACATGGGAAGGACAAGAGAAGGTAACTGGGTAACTTTAGCTTCAAGGTTAAATCATGCTTAACCAAAATTTTTGTTTTCTTTGCTGAGGTGATGGGCACTGGGGACAAAGGGAGAGTAGTGAACATTGCCTACCTCAGTTTTAGCAAACCCTCTAACAGTTTTCTATAGTCTACCTATCACCAGATTGACAAGATATGGGCAGAATAAACAGAAAATTGACGATGAAAAGTCTAGCTAGTGGTAGGCAGAGTCTTCTTCAGAGATCAGTACGGAGAACTATACTGTGTAATGTCTTCATTAATGACCTGGATTACGGGACAGAGTGCACTTCCAGCAAACCTGTGACTGATACCAAATTTGGGGCAGGGATCAAATGTTGGAGGGCAGGTCTGCTACTCAGAAAGACTAGGGTAGGCTGAAGAAATAAGCTGATAAGGAATGACATGAAGATGAGTAAGAACAAGTTGTTTAATCTGAGATGGAACAAATTAATGCAACTATCCAAACTGAAGTATAACAGTATAGATCCATAGAGAATGTCCTGGGGTCCTGGTAGCCAACGGGTGGACCGTGAGCCAGGAATGTGTCATTGCAGCACAGAAGGCCAGTGGCATTGTTGGCTGTATTATCAAAAGCACAGCCAAAAGTTCTGGGGAAGTGGTCCTTCCCTCTATGTGGCACTTGTGAGGTCACATCTGGAGTGCCGCAGTTCTGGATTCCTCAGTTCAGGAAAGACATCAACATCATGGAGTGAGTCCAGCAGAGGCCTCAAAGGCGGTCAGGAAGCTTAATGCACAGCATGCAGGGGAGGCTGAGAGAGCTGGGCCTGTTCATTCTTAGGAGGATAATGTCACCTGATAACGTGACAGAGAGAAGGAGTCAGTCTCTTTCCAGAAGTACACAGTATTGGGACAAGAGGCAAATGACAAAAGTGAAAAATCACAAATTCTGGTCAGTGCCTTTACCATGATGGTAGTCAGTATGCGAACAGAGGACTTATGAGATTTCCATCCCTGGAGCAGCTCAAGGTTTGGGTGGTTACAGCCCTGAACCTGATTCTGACCTAATCGGACTTCTTTAAAACAGATGGTTGGACTATGAAATGACTGGTTGTCCTACCCAACCTATAAATAATATTCTGTTAGTATCTAATACAGTGGTTTGTCTATTGTGTTATTGATCCTGAAATGCCTTGTTCACTGATTTCCAATTAATTTCGTATTGTTACAAAAATCAATAAATTAATTTGGTCCTGATTTTAGCCATGTCCATGAACAGGTTTTCCTAGTGGCAGCTGAACAGTTCATGACAAAATATGCCTAGAAGTTTTTCTCTTTGGCTTTCTTCCAAAGGGTAATATTGCTTCCGGAATGATGCACAAGGGCCATTATTTGATCTTGGTCAAACAATACTGCATTCTGGTTCACAGCACCCAAAGACCTTCTTGTTTCATGATGTTAGGAAGCAGTGACTTTTAGGACGTTTCTCTATTTCACAGAGCTAATGTGTACTTTCTGAAGTCTTGTAAAGACAGTGCAGAGGTCTACTACATGGGGAAGAAAAATGACAGTAGGAACCAGTAAATCTTTTCAAATGAGTGTAAAACAGCCTGAATAGCATAGATATGTTTTTAAGAAGCATACAATAGGAAATGAACTAAAACCCGAAGTAAGTAAATCAATTTTCAGCATGTTTTACTCTGGTGAGAAACCAACCTGTTCAAAACTGTTACAAACTTTCTAAAGGAAAATGTTTATTATCTATCTGGTATATTACTTAAAGAACAACAAATCCATGAACTTGCAAAAGTCCAAAGAGAAGCACAGTAACCTTTCTGCACCTTTCACACAGTTATATAAATCAGCTATAGGTCTAGCCACATTCTTTACAAGCATTCTGCAATAAAATGGTAAAATAAAATCTGTGATATCTGGTGAAAAATCTGACACTCATTTGAAAATGAGATGCTTCCAATGGATGAGATGCTTTAAAAAAAAAAAAAGCCAGAAAAGGCAGAGAAATATATCTTTTACACTTAGCTACCCTACAAAATTGTGTCTCAGATTTTTTGCTTGGTGTCTGTCTTCTAAGAGCTGTCTTCTAGTTCTGTTAGAGAAAAGACAACATCATTAATATTAATGAAATTGGGATTTCTTATTATTGTGGGCTGGATATTAAAGATAGGAAGAAATCCTTTAACAATGAAGTTCACCCTATGGGCTTGTGGCAATATTAAATAATATTTTCCTGTTATAGTTGCAGTGATTTATTATTAAAAAAACTGAGAGAAGTATTACATCGTTATTTATAACATGACTAGAAATTGTGCTGACATAATGTTAAAGTATTTCCATGTTTTTTACACATTTTCCCAGCTAAGCATACACATTTCTTGCATACTTTGTATTCATTAAAACAAGTGAACTAAACACCGTATCTCTAGGACATCTCTCCTGGAAGGCTGATATTCATGTCTTAACAAGCAGCATGTAGAAACATGGTAAATATTCATATAAACTTAGAAAGACACTCAAAATGCATTGTCTGCATTTTGACACTGGTATATGAGACAAATTTTTAATAAATAATTTTCTAAACTGAGAAAACTTCTACTAGTTTTCCCTAAGTTTGTACGACATGCGTGAGCTGCTGATTTCAGCTATAAAGCTGAAACCAGAGATGCTGAGAGGTGGATTTTCAGTTAGTACTTTTTCAGTGTTCTTGGAATGGAGAAGATAAATAGAAATGTCTGTGTACAACTTAATTGAATATGCTACTTCTTTTTGCAACTGCCCACATTTCTCCTGGATCTGTTCACCTCAGCCATCAAACCTGCAATGGTGCAAATCTCCTAATGAAAGAT
Source organism: Buceros rhinoceros silvestris (assembly GCF_000710305.1). Classification (NCBI taxonomy): domain Eukaryota; kingdom Metazoa; phylum Chordata; class Aves; order Bucerotiformes; family Bucerotidae; genus Buceros; species Buceros rhinoceros. The sequence goes on along the minus strand of NW_010412119.1, from coordinate 55,056 downwards.
GTGGTGACCTAAAGAAACATAAAACGAAAAAAAAACAACAAAACCAAAGTATTTTCTGCCTATTGAAGGCTGATACTCTGTATCTGTCTCTGATTATCATCCAGCTCAAGGGATAGCTTCAGAAGAGGAGGATAGATGCCAGATATGAGAAATCACATGGATGTTCATGTTGCAGTTCCTCTATTTACAGTATTCTTGTGAGCATGATCTTTCTTTATAACTTAGTGTTTCAAGGGAACTGGTATGTGGGCAATGACTTGGTACAGATTCATTTAGGGTTTTGTAAGCATTCTTCAATTTTCTCAGAAATCTGAGAATTGTCACTAATTCCTAAGCTTCTAATGGATGAAGCATTACGCTAGAGTCAAATATTTAACAACATTCTGATGGTGTTTATCATTGCTATTACATAGTCCATTCCCAACCAATTTAGACCTAACAATCTGCTTTAATCTTTTAGTAACAATATATGTGATTAATGACAAAATCACTTGATAACAGACAACTGCCAATATTTCTAGGGAAATTAAGATGTCCCAACGTAGTTTTTAGGCACAAGTTATATTCTCCAAACAGAGGAAAGTTCTGTCACTGTAGTAAAAAAAAAAAAAAAAAGGTGTGTATTGTGTAAAGAGGGTATTTGCACAAGTAAGCATTCACTTAAAGTGAACACTTGAACTCATCCCAGTGGAAGGTTCTCCCAGAAAATTTCATTAGTTACATAATAATTGTGCAACATGAGAAAGCTTTGTCTGTCTGTCTGACTGTCAGCCAGACTATATTCAGTTATGAGAGCATAACACCAGAAAATGGTGTTCTCAAAAGTGACCAAGTATTTAGGTGGGGTAATTTATTCTATCCAACCCTATAAAACTTTAAGAAAACACAAATTCAACAAACACCGCAGCAGTGCCTGAAAACCACATCCTTTGAGAGGTAAACTCAAGAAGGCTTGAGGAAGGCCAAATAAATCTTGCCATTCAATTAGACATGTCACAAAAAATTGATGTTTCACTGTGGGATACTGCCAACATAAATAAACAACATGTTTTACCTCCAAAGTAGAAGGCATCTCCTGAATAAATTTGCAGAGGTATGGAGGCATGAGCAGACGAGGTCACATCATTATCCACTATTACACTCATACGATTCCTTTTGAGAGAGAAGGATACAGAATGCCACTGGCCATTATTTAATCCAGCACCTGGAAGAAAAAGAAAAAGCAAAATGTAGTATAAACATCCATTATTTCTTATACTGCCTTAATGTTATAGACTTGAAAGGAGAAGAGACCAGTAGAGTAATCATAGCCCATATAAAAACTCCAAGTGATTGTGAAAGAAAATAAAAAATTAGTAAAGAACACAAATGTCCTTTGTGAAGACATAACCTTTTGTCCATTCCCTTGCTTCTCATTTGATAAAGTACTTCAGTGAGTAAATCTTACTGTTGTTACACTCCTAATCACTAGTAATACATCCGTTCAATGTAGTGACTATGAAAAGTAACCTCCCAGTCTAAGGAGGATATGATTAAGATACAGTTGTGATGGCTGATATAGTATTTTACACATAATACACTTTTCTGAACTATTAGTAAAGTTTTCTTCATCTTTTAAAATCATTACAACTCAGTAAAATAGCAAAATCTTGTAGGTGCTAAAAGGTTCAGCAACTGTCATGTCAATGTCATAAGATTATTTTTCTTTCAGTTGTCTCTTTTATTGAAAATGTATGTGAAAGGCTTGTGAGAGTTTAGCCTCTGACACCAAATTACATTACCTCTGATTGTGTAGATGTAAGATGCTACAAAGCAATAAACATAAACCCTGATTCTGGAAAGCACTCACATAGAGATACTTATATAAATTTTACACAAGGTAGTATGTAAGTACATTATTAGCTTTAAGAAGTGCTTTAAGTCAGTCACGGGTTTGGGTGTTCTTCTGAACAGATAGACTTCTGTCAGTGGAGAACACTGAAATATGAAAATATTTGAAATATGAAAAATATTTTTGAAATATGCAAAGTCTTTTCTTGATGGCAGAGTGACTACGATTTGTGATCTGTGATTTCCCTCTTGAAATGTCATGTGTTTATACACTCCTCTCTAGAACGTTTTGCATATTCTAGGGAAATAGTCCACCAGTTAACCAATTAGCTCAAATAAAAGGAAAAGAAATAAAAATAGAGAGATGAGAAGGTCAAATAGTTAAATAACATCGTTAGGATTCATATATTGCTAACTACCACAGTTTAAACAAAAGATCAGCACACAATCCAGAATTAAACCTTCGAATGATATAATAAATTCAGATAAATTATAATCTAGAAAATATCTCCAATATATTTCATATAAGACCAGTATACAATTCTTCTATTATTTGTTTCTCTATTTCATCCACTATGTTTATTTAGGACTGCAGGAAACCTTAAACATTTTACTTTATTCCCAGCCGCGGTAGAATTATATAAAAGCTATGGCTAAGATCTTCCTATGTTCTTATAATAAGATCTTCTTATAATCTTTTCTTACGTTTCCAAAAACAGGTCACCTTTCTACTATAACAGCAGAAAGCACAGAGTCTCAGTCACAGATTTTCTGATTCCATTCTAGCCATTACTTATTTGATTGCAATCTTCTATGAGAATAACAGGATCAATACACTTATAGTCAGAGAAAAAAAAATCAGCATTAAAGCTATCACTAATTTTCTGGGTAAATAGATGCATTTTCTACTTCTGTAAAGCTCCATATTCATAGTATTTATAGAGATGGAGCTTTTACTAAAATAAAAATTGGAAACCCTATTCCGCAAAATATAAATAATATTAATGTTATTACATCTGGCTACCAAAAGGTCATCTGTAGAGGGGTAATCTTTTGGTGTTATGGATTTCCATAGCCCTACAGGCAATATGGAGGGAGTGACTAGAGTTTATATTTTCAAGAGGTTCAGCTGATGAAGAAGTCCCTTTGTACTGGTAGCAGTTAATGTAACTTACAGCAGCCTTCTGGCCGGTGTATTTTTATGTTAGGGCTGTCATACTACGCAGTAAGGATCAAGAAAATGCCTTAAAGCCTAGACATTTTGGCTCTTTATATTTTGACTAGATAATATGATGTGTAACAGACATTTGAAAAACAAAGTAAGAATGTCTTAGAAAAATATTATTGCTACCTTGTAGTATCATGGATATAGATGAATCACTCTGTGTAATGAAGTTCCTAGACTTAACGATTACTATTATCTATCTCTCCTATTTTTAGTACTATTTCACAACAAGAACTCATCAAATATATCAAAAAGTTTTACTAACTTAAAGCAAAAGTCAACAAAGAATCACAAACATAAAATGTCTTTACATCTTTTATAGTGCAGTGAAGCACAGGGAACTATACTTTCATCAAAGAGATAATAAGTATGATAAAATAGGGAATATAAATAATATTTTTTGAGCACAGAAAATTAAGTCTGAGGCATTTTTCCCCCAATTCCCAGTAACATAATTAGATTTCTTCTATAAATTATTGCAGAATTATCCTTCAGTAAGAAACTAAATGGTAAAATATATACAGTCTCTAATGCCACTTGTCATACCTGGTTTTTCAGATTAGCCATTTAGAAAATAATTTTTAAAATAAGAATTATTTTCCTACTTATTTCCCCCTTTCTAGCCTCCATCCCCAGCTACCAAAAGCTCCATTTCTAAGATAAAGGAATGATTTTCTTCATTTGTAGAGGTACTTCAAGTGACTGATGTTTTCCTCAACCACATCTCTGCACTATTCTATCATTTCCTTTAGGAATCAAGAGAGAATCATAGGGTATTTTGGCCTGGAAGGTACATCTAGTCATTTATATCAATCTTCTTCCAAGTGCAGGGACTTCTTTTACTACATCAAAAGTTGCTCAAAGCTCCACACAACCTGCCCATGAACACTTCCAGGGGTGGAACATTTAAATCTAACCTCGTTCAGCTTAAAACTGTCACCCTTTGTCCTGTCACTACAGGCACTGGGGAAAATATAAAACAAACAACACCAAAACCTCTCTCCATCTTTACTATAAACCCCCTTTTAATTATTGAGAGGCCACAATAAAGTCTTCCTAAGGCCTTCTCTTCTCCATCCTGAACACCCCAAATCTCAGCCTTTCTTCAAAGGAGAGGTAGGTGTTCCAGCCCACTGGTCTTTTGGGTGTCCGGTGACACTCTCTGGTTGTCCTTTGCATCTGCTCTAATATGTGCACATCTTTCTTGCGGTGAGGACTCCAGAGCCTGACACAGTATTCCAGGTGAGGTCTCATACTGACCTACTCAATCATTTTGGGATGGATATTTTATCTTTTCAAAGGGACTGGCATGATTAGAGATACTAAACAATGTTCAACTAGCTCAAGTAGAAACTGCTCAGAAGACCCTTTCACTAAGTCTGGGGAGTGAAGAGTGCCATTGTGGGACCACAAGACACTCCTGAGAAAACAGCTCATTTTAGCCCTCGAATTGAGAACCGTGATTAAACTCACATTTGCTTATGTAAAGCCTCTGAGTGGTACGACATATAAATGGTGGAGCCTAATGGACTGCTGACTTTCCATCTAAACATTACATTGTCTGCTCTCCCACTAGGATTTTTAAAAATGCTTTACCAGAAACAAGTGAGGAAAAAGTAGCAATTAGGTAGTTATTAAGCAAGATATCAATTTATTCTCATTAGTACTAGATCTATCATTTTAATATCCAAGTACTAAAAAAAAGATCTGTGGGAAGTCTTGCAGAACAATGACATCCAACCTTAGGAACACATATATAAAAAGACAATGTGTATAGTTTATTAGGAGATCAGTGAGAAACAAAAAGAAAAACTAGTTTAGAGAAAATAATTTATAGATTATTCTGAAGTATAACCACCAAATGCAAAGATTATTAACGTAATTTAATTAAAAGTTCCGTGCAAATTCAAAGCTGCACAGAATGACAGGGTCATATGAAGAAATTGGGTAATAAGATCTCAAACATTTATACAGGTTGTAATTCAATTTGGTCTAATCATTCAACACAAATTAACTTTGTGTTAATTTCTTTTTCTTTAATCTGTGTTATTTCTTTGTGAATATTTGATGACCAAATTTCAAAAGAGACTACAAAGGACAGATATTAAGCACCCATTCTGTAAAAGAAGTATATGGCTTATTATAACTTAATCACTCATGAATTAACATGTTATTCTTCTTGGCTTTCTTGGTTGAAAAATCTTCAAAAGATGCATGATAATGAATTTAGGAAATGTGCTCAAAGAAATGTGCAAGTGTAAAACTGCTAAAAGCACCACCAACTTCAGCTAGTCTGTTAAAATGACTGTGCTTGGCCACAGCTTCTTTAACATACATCACCTAACCGAACTGCAATTGAAATAGCTCCTAAAAAGCCGCATTCATCACTGTTAACTATATGGCACTGATGTTCTTACTAAGGAACTGACATTATCGGATTCTGAGCCTAGGGAAACCTCTTGTCATTAAAATAGTACTCTTCGTGCGTCAGTTATTTTAGATTACAACAAATGCCAGGGCTTATCCTATTACCACCCACAGAAAAAGGACCGAAGTTTTTATGTAAATGTCAATCTTATCCATAGTCATTGCTGGCTTACAGTCTTTTCCTGAATTAAAATAATAAACTGCTTCAAGTTTTACTTTTAATCATTATACACCTGTAGAAATATAATTAATTTCAATGTTTAATTTTTCTTTTTTTTTCTTTTTTTTTTTCCCTCAAATAAATTTTTGATTTGTATCTGGAATTGAAGTAAGGAATCAATCTAAAAGAAATCAAGGCACAGAACTAATATTAAGGAGATCTCATTTTCAAATCCCATCACTGTTTCTTTGCTCTGCTTGGCTGTGCTCTGCTCTCTTTGTCTGCCTTATACAGCCAAGCACATGATTTGGAAATATTTGAGATAAGTGATACTTATTTTGTATTTGTACCATTTTTTTTAAATTTTCTCTCTCTCTTACATAACATTTTAAACTCTGTGGGGTCTGAAAGAGATTTGGGGGCCTTAATTGTTATTATAATTACTTTTTTATGTATTATTTTTATTTCAGCAACTACTCAGTTTACTTACTGCTCAAGTCAAACTAGCACTAAACAGCATCATTAAGCTCTCTCTATTCTGTCTTGAAATCTCCCCTGACAGATGCCTTTGGTTTGGTTCCTATCACTCCAATGAATATACTCTATACAAGATTAATTTTTTCACACATGCAAATCCTTAACTTGTTTCCCAAAAACCAATGGAAAATGCAGTTTCCCTACTTGTTATTCACCTGTTAACTCAGTTTACATAACACATTACTGGAACTAACTTGGCTTCTTTTTCACTGATTATATTCCTGCATTATGAATATGTATTATGAAACATGACTGTGCACAGTTCAAAATAAATCTAGAATCAACATATATTTTGGATATTATTAATGTTCTTTGTGCAGCCAAATTACCCATTGCTTCTATGACATTCTTCTAGCTAGTGGTCTCTGGACATCTTCTTTGCCCCTGGAGGAACCACTCCAATCCCAGTCTCAATTCTTCATCTTCATACAGTCTTTGGAATCCCATTTACCTGCCTAACATCTCTAGTTTTGTTTTTCCTTTCTGAGAACTCATTCTGTAACGTCCATTTTATCCTTCTGCAAGAGGGGGGAAAATTCAATTTGTTTACAACTCTGAGGCGGGCTGTGATGCATGGAGTGTCAGAGCATAGCATGTTACTGGTGAAGCGCTGCTAGGTGAAGATACTAACATTATCAGATGGTGATGTTACAGCTTCTCACCATTTTTTAAAAAGCCACAGAAGATGGAGATGTTGTCACCTCTGCACTGTACTCACCTGTCATGAAAGAAGGTGATTCCTGGCTGTGCCAGCAGTCTTGCTGTTCTCATATGAAGTGCTAGCAGCACTCAGGAAAACTGTGGCGCCTCTTTCTGAAAGAGTCCCAGACTTCCAGACTGGGTGAGAGTGACAGCTGGGAGCTGGTTCTCAGAACCCCAGTTGGTTACTCTTTAACATGACTGTGTCTTAATATATTTGTCCTTACATGTTTTTTACTCGACAGGGAAATGGCTCAGAAGACTAGAGGCTATGCTTTCTGGAAATCTCAGCTCCACCCTGAGGGCTGCCTAGCAGTTTACACCGACAAAAGCACATGACCTAGTCTCAGTTCAGTGATTAACTACAGAAGCAGCCCTTTAGTTCTCAATTATTCAGTCTCCTCCACTTCTCTTTTTTTTCCTTTTTTTCCTCATTATAAGTCTTTCTTTTCTTTTTTTTTTTTTTTTTTTAAATGCAGACTCAAACTTGCCCCACCTTTCTGGAACATAACATGGTGTTGAGAATCCACTGTATACATTTAACGGACAGTTCTGTAATTGAGACATCTGGCAAAACCCAAACGTAATATTTATAATAATATATAACTTTATAGAAAAATTAGATACTTGGTTTCTTGTGAAGGCACTGACAAGTGGTGAAAAACATCATAATGATTTAGCTTGATAGAATTTAACTTGTTTACAGAAATTAACTCGTTTACACTTCACAAGTGAAGAAGTCGCTTAGATGTCTCAGATTTCCCAGATTAGACAACATGAGCTTTATATACTATATGTATGTGAAGCTAAAGACTCAGATTTGCAGCTTATATGACTGTAATTTCTACTTAATCATGGGGGAAAAAAGCATAGATACTTGGTTTTGACAAAAGATTTTTTTTAGAAACATTTGGGATTAAAATGCACACAGGTAAAGCATAGTTACACATACACTAAATGACTTTACATTAACCTATTTTTTATGTGTAGGAATCTTGGGAATTTTTTTCTTGATTTCTGTTACCTGCAGTGATGTCACTCAGTGCTTTTCCTGATTTATGAAGACTGATTTTGACTTTCCCATCACTCAGGTATAAAAGGAAACCACCTGAAGCTTGGTGTAGTTTGCTAGATAATAGAAGTCCCTCCTTGTTCCAAGTGCGAAACTGGAAACTGACGGATACTTCATCTTGCCCTGATGTGCCTGGTAGTGCCAGGTAACTGCTGGAGCTCATAAAAGTGACAGGAACCACCTGTGGCTCTAAACATGAGGACACATTGCCCTAGAAAGAAATGAAACAAATATAGCATTAGCGAATTCAGCAGAAAACAGGAGAACTTTTGTATGGAAATTACAGAGTTTCAAAACATTGTGCATAGAACCTAGTATTTGTAACACTTGAATGTGTTAGGCTAAAAATCAAGTATGAATACTTAAGAACATCATTGTATTAAGAAATATTTCCCTGGTTGTTTGATCAGAACAGACACACCTGCCTGAGCAAAGAGTGGCAAGGACCTTTGAATGAGTGAAGTTCCTAAATTTAACTCTACCTCAGGAGTTAGACTGATCTACTTTGTTTTATTTTGACTTAGCTTCAGGAAGCTTTAGGGACTAGACAAGTTTCTGAATGTCAGATAAAATGCCACTGAATGCAAAGTTTGGTACAAGTATTTACATGAGTCTAAATGCTTCTATGCAGAGAAAAAGGTTGAGCTTGGCTACTGATTGTTTAAAGTAGTGTTAAATTTGATTTAAAAAAAAAATATTTTGCTGGACCAAGGAGCAGTCTTTCCAAATCAGTGCAGCTGGAGATGTGCACTGAACCCAGTATTTGTTTTCACAGATAGTCAGAGAAAATGTCACATATAATCTCATGCTACTTACAAATATGAAACACATACTTCATAAACCAGAAGGAAACATGTTTTCAAGCAGGCACATATGGACAAGATCACAGGTGTATTTAGACACCTAGCCTTTATTTTGTTACCTAAATAAACTTGCAATGAGTTCATTGACAAACTCTGATCTTATCCTGCCTCTGCAGTTGTACTAAGTGATGCAGACAACACAGAAATGAGAATAACACATTTGTTGCATCTGGTGTCAGAGTTAGTTAATACTTTATGACTCTTGATAGTGATATGCACTTTGATCTAAAGATTTGCTAGCATCATTTAAACTATAACTGATTTGTTCTGTATAGATAATCACTAAAAGATTAATGTATTTAAAATTAAAGTACATTTAACTTCTGTTCTACAGAAAGAGTTTTTAAACTTTTGAACATACATAAAACTTTGACTCTATGGCAGAAGCTAAAAATCAATTTAAGAAAAATGTTCCCTAGCCCCTGGCATGGCAAGATATTAAAGTTTATCTGTTTTCCTTTTTTCCAAGAAAAAATTATATGAATAAATAAAAGCTCTGTCTTATGAACACAGCTGTAGAGAAATGAATAGTCAACTGAACTGACCCACGGTGAAAAGGTAGTCATCATATTAATAAACCCTGTTAAATATTAAAAGCTTACCATCTGTGTATTCCCTCTCAGTGTCACCTGGACAGCTGCCTAATACTGTATAAGACCAGCAAAGTGGCCATTTAACAAGGATTCTTTGGCAACATAGATAATTTCTGACACATTTACATTATGAAATATATCCTAAATAGTTTTGAAAGTAGCAAAACAATTTGGATCATTTGAGATAAAGAAATTTCCTATGAAAACTACTTCATAGTTCCCATTCCAGCAGTCCACACAGAGCATCCTGTTACTGTCCACTCCCCAACATCTTTCAGCATCATAGACAGGACATTATACAGAGGTATCAGTTTAGTTAATTCTGAAATATTTCATACGAGCTCTATATGAGAAGACACAACTGTTATCCATTTTTTCATGGGACAGAAAACTTTAACTGATCATATTCTGAACTGAAATCCAAATAAAAATATTTGGCATTTGAAAGATTTTCATATGTTGTTAATTATTTTGAATTGATAGTTTCCATCATATCTCTGCATTTCCAGCTGTTAAAAAAAAAGAATACTGCAAATAGAGATGACTTTCATACTATTGGGGGTGGGGGGTGGGGGTGAGGGAAAGGACTTGAAAAAAACGTATAGAAAACCTTCTGTAACACATCAGAAAGTTGTTTCGTGGTTGGAACCATTTCTCTAAATTGTAGAGATTGGAATAATACAACTGTTGGCCATGTCACAAGAAATACATTAAACCCACCAACCTAAACTACAGCTCTCCAGACAAAGGGCAGTATAAATTGACAAACAGAACTTATCAATAAAAATTATAATGCTCTGGAGAAAACAGAATGGATCGGTGACCTCAGCAATAGAAGGCTTTTAAAATGTACTGCTGGCATTCTTACTAGTTAAGTACAGAAGTCAAAATCAGAGCTTTGATGACTTCAGATACATCTTGTTTTACTTGCTAGATTTTGTACATACACACATCTAAATATCAGCTAAAGAGCTGAAGATTAAAATGCATCCTGCTTTGTCTGCTGGATAAGTCTGTACGGAAGCAAATATAAAATAGCCCAATTAAGTGGTTTCTTGATTATTCTTTCCTTAAACAACATAGATTTTACCAGAATTGTGTGTTAACATGTTACATATGAAAGCAGCTGTGATCTTTTTCCTTTCTCTTTTACTTATTTATTCTTTCTTAACTGTGAATCTCTTACCACAAAGTAGATCTGAGATTTATGCCTCCTGGCCAGGTCAATAATATTCACTCCATTATAATAAATATTTTCAAAACACCCATGAAAGTTCCTGCGTGACAATGTCCCTGATTTTCCAGGCACTGGGATCCCTCCAAAGCTGAGCTTAGAAAGAGAAGAGAAATCAATGATACTATTAAGTAATTTTCTAAAGAAAGAAGTTGCCAATAGCACAAAAGCAGAAGTCAAAGCCTGGCCAATAAAGAATCTTCTATTTTTTGTCTATTCCCTTGTATGACATCTACGCATTAAAAGAACAGGATAAGAAAAAATTAGGCTGTATCAAGTCATATGTATGCATTAAAATATTCTGAAATGTTGACATTCTTCTGAAGATGTCTTTTAGCAGTTGCTTAGAACTTGTCTTATCAGTTTTTAGGGCCCGTTACAGCTGCAAAAACAAGGAGGACAGTACACACAGACCATGCTGGACAGTGCGAAAAGGGAGAAGAGATTCCTTCTTTAGGAAATTTGAGTCTGACTTCACTGTGTGCAGATCATAACTACCATAAAATATTACAAGAGACATAAAGTGAAATTATTCTAGGACAGATTCAAAACAAATGAAAGTAAATTCTTTTTCCCCTCTCAAAATTCTTAGGCTGTGCAATTCCTTGATGTGATGCTGTAGGCTTACTTGTGTTCAGAAAGTAATTGGAAGATTTAAAAAAAATAGAAATCCATTATTAAGTTCAAGAATATCACTCTGTCTTAATAAATCCCTGAGTGAGAAATGCTTATAGAGTGGTAGATTATTTTTGAAAAGCATTACCACAAGGATGACCTGAATTGTACTCTGGTCTATGTTTTCATTCTTCAACACCATCAGAAACAGGATGTCAGTTTAAGTGAATTTTTGAACTTGTTTATTTCAAAGCTTTTCTGGCTGAGTTTGTAAAAAAGGTCAGTTTAAACTATATATCTTTTAATTTTTAAATTTCACTTAATATTTAAAATAATCTTATTAAAATATATAAAAATATGTCGTTTCATTAAGTTATTAAATTCAAAATTTTTATGGTAAAAAAAATGCAATTCTATAATACAGTGGTTCATACTTTTTTGGAAATTTTCAGGCTTTTTTCCAGCTTTTGTTTTCCTTTCTACCTTGTATTGGTAACAGATACATCAAACTACGATATGTGGAAGAGGAGAAAAATTAGTTTGCAATACTGGTTGAATTAGTAAAATAAGTCTATTTGCCAATCAGTTAAAACTAACATTTGTTGTTCCCTTTCTCTTCTCTCTCTCTCTCTGTTTTTTGTTTGTTTTTTTTTTTTTTTATTTGATATGATGCTCCAAACCTTGGTATTGTGGCTTAGATGCAGAAATTTTAAGCAGAATCATGACTTTATTCTTATGAATGATATTTCTGAAGTGGGATAATGTGGAGACGGAACAGCATGAAATCTTACTCTAAACTGCTTAAAAATACAAATGAATAGGATGAAGTAATTTAGATCTGCAGGTTCCAGATACTCTGCTCTATCACTCATTGTCTCATCCAAGAAACAGGACAGGGGCAACCATAAAGCAACCAGTCATCACATTACTACTGTCAAGTAATGATATTTTTAACCACAGGTGGGAAACTGTCACAGCAAATTGCATCTACTCTTTTTCATAAATGTAACGCTTGTGTAAACAAGATATTTTCACAGTACATTTGCCAGATTTAACAAGAATTTAAGTCTTAATCTAAACATTTCTAAAATGATTTTATGCTGACTTATTGCAATTTTTATCAAGTCATAAAATAATAACTTAGAGTTGGGGCTCATTCCTTCTGTTTACATCCTGTTTACCACATTTCCAGCACTACTAAAACAAAGATATTAAAATAATGAATTCTGAGATGAGAAAGATGGTCTTTTGAATATTTTGTATAGTAAGTCTAGAGGAACATTAGTAATCTAAGAACATCTCTTTTTCTTTAATTCATTCCTTTAGGAGACAGAAAATTCCTAAAGACTTAAGCACTACAAACTTCCTGAAGTTCTGTCTCCTTTGCTTGTTTCACTGCATTTACATAACAAAGTTAATAAATGGAATAAAGGAAAGGTAATTTTCACACCTCATAATCAAGGTCCAAATAATTGAATTCTCCTTTTGCATGAAAGTGATGAGTATGTTTATCCACTGTAAAGTTTACTTGATTGTTAAAGTGCTCAATGAGAACAGAATGCCAGTGCTGATCATCCAAAAGGCTGCCCAGTGTAATATTAGTTTGGGCATTAGAAGGATGAGTTTTAGTATCACCTTGAAAGAAGAAAAATAAAAACTATTAATTCCATATAAAAACAGAATTATTCAAATATATACTGCTAGTTTATCATACTATAAACATTAAAATCCACTAAACAAATTAAAAGAAGTTTTAGTCAAATAATACCTAGTAACTGCATTATTTATGAGACTGTAGCTGTTACCTAAATTAATGAGTAGGGACAGCCTCCCTTTAATTAATTCCAGGGTGATGTAGTCTCCATTTTGTCCTTCTCTGTGGAGGAGAATTCCATCACTTTGCATTGTCTTAAACTTCAGAGAAATCACATCTTTCAGTGCACTCATGAGTTTCTGATTAAATGTGTAAATTAGACAACTTTTCCCATCAAAGCCAACCACTTCGGACCCTAGAGATAAAGAAATGAAAGATAATGTACAATGCTACGTCTAAAAGAAACAGTTGCATGTTATTTCAGTATGATATGAAGTCCCACCACTAATATCCCTAGACTCAATGTGCTCAATGAAGTGTAGCTTATTTCTGCTATACCTGTTCTTCCACAAATGTTAAGACTGTCCTGTTTTAATGATGATGCTATCTCTAGATAATAAAGCAAGGTGAGCAGAAGCGATCTTGCTTCTATGACAGCCTAGTAATAATCTCACATGCTAAAAGTTTTTCCTTGCCCTGGAACCACAAAGTGCTCTGAACATTTCTCCTCTTACTGTATTCTTAGGGTGAAAATCTCTATTAATTTATCTGCAATTAATTCCAATTAACAAAACAAAGAAGAGAAAATCACGCCCATTACATTTAGGTCACTTGCAGGGCCTTCATACAGGTCGTAGATTTAAGCCACCATTAAAATCAGTTTGGGTATATAAAGTAGTTCAGAATAATATCGTGCCATATTATTCTAGGAAATAAGCAAAAATATTCTAAAATGAAAACCTGTCAGCTGTGAGTAGGGCCTGGTTATCTTCAGCAAATGTTCTGTTACCTACATCATAAACAAACCATGAGTTTAATTAAGCTGAATTACAATTTCAGTCCTGGAATGCAGGACTTCATATCATCAGTTTTCCAGTATGGGCATTGACCACAGAACTGTTGAGGTTGCCATGCATCTTTGGAGACCATCTTGTCCAACTTCCCCAGTCAAAGTAGACTCACGTTCAGTTAGGTTTTCAGTGTATCCAGGGATAGAGACTACAGCTCTCTGCTCAACCCATGCCAGTGTTCAACCATCTTCACAGAAAAAACCCTGTACTTCTGTTCACTACCTCTAGTCCTATCACTGGGCACCACTGATAAGATACTGTCTCCATCTTCTTTATACCTTCCCATCAGGTATTTATACACAAGACTAAGATTTTCCTTGAGTATTCTACTGTCCAATCCCAGCTCTCTCAATCTCTACTCCTGTCCCTTAATCATATTTGTGGCCTTTTGTTGGATAGGCTTCTATATGTCCATGTCTTTCTCGTAGCAGGGATCCCAGAATTGGACCCACAATTCAGCCAAGTCTCATTACCATAGTTGAGTAAAGTAGAAGGGTAACCTTCCTTGGCCCTCTGGCAACAGTTCTCCTAAAACAGCCCAGGATAATGTTGGCCTTCTGTGTTGCCAGGACATGTTGTTAGCTAATAGTCAACCTGGTATCTACCAGAACTCTCATTTTTTCTAGTTCAAAAACCACAGTCAGCCCCCAGTGTGTATTGGTAAATTTTTCTGGGATTATTCCTCCACATGTGCAAGACCTTGCACTTCCCTTTGTTGAACAGCATGAGATTCCTGTCAACCCATTTCTCTAACCTGTCTGGGTACCTCTAAATGGCATCAAAACCCTTTGGCGTGTTAATAAGTCCCCCAAATCTTTATTGGCTACAATTTGCTCTCTTCCAATCTTTAGGAACCTGTCCCAATTGCAACTAATTTTCACACATAAACAACTGTGGCCTCAGAATGTCTGTGGCCAGTTTCCTCAGCATTCTTGGGTGCATCCCAATAGGTCTATGGACTTAATGTAGGTCCAACTTGTTTAAACGTTACACAGCCTGACTCTCCTCCACTGAGAGTCTCCCTTGTTCTAGTCTTTCCTGTGGGCCTCAGAGATCTGAGATTCCTGAAGGCAAGACTTACCAGCAAAGACCAAGTCAATGAGGGCATTGAGTACCTTGGCTTTATCCTTGTCTTTTGCCCTGAGGTTCCCTGTCCCACTAAACAGTGAGCTCATATTTTCCCTAGTCTTTTTTTTGCTCCTGATACGCTTACAGAAACCCTTCTTGCTGTCTTCCATGACCTTTATCTGTTTCAAATCCAGGTGATTTGGCTTTCCTAACCACATCTTTGCATGTTCAGATAATGTTTCCATATTCTTCCCTGGTTATCTCACCTTATTTCCACCTCTTGTACACTTTCCTCTTATTCCTGAGTGAGGTCCATGCTCATTCATGCAGAACTCCTGATACTTTTGCTTGATTTCCTGCTTGTTAGAACACATCATTCTTGAGCTTGGAGAAAACGATCTTTGAAAATCAGCCAGATTTTCTGGATCCCTCTTGTATTCAGGACCATCTCCTATGTTACTCTTTCAGTCAAGTCCCCGGGCATGAAAAAGCCCAGGTTTGCTTTGTTCCCTTCTCTCAGAATCTTGGACATTACAGACTCATGGTTGTTGGAGACAAGGTGGCCCCAGCTTTCACATCCAACATTAGTCTGAACGTGTTTGTAAGTATGACAGCCAGTAGAGTGTGACATCTTGTCAGCTCCTTGATCACCTGTGTTGGAAAGTTATCATCAAAGAATTCCAGATAACTCCTGGATTACTTATGCCCTGCTATGCCCTACCAGAAGATATCAAGGTGATTAAAGTGCAATACAGATCAAGGCCAGTGAACCTAAGGCTTCTTCGAGCTGTCTAAAGAAGGCTTCTTCCATTTCTCCCATATCAGGCAATGTGTAGCAGACATCCACCACAATTCCACCACCTTTGCTGTGTCCACTAGTCCTATATAAACTCTGAGCTGTCTCATCATCTGTCCCCAGGCAGTGGTCCATGCGCTCCTGCTGCTTGCCTACATAAATGTTAACTCCCTTTCCACGTTGTCCTGACTAGCCCATTCTAAAGAGCCTGTATCTACAGCACAACTCCAGTTGGACTATTTCACCATGTCTACGGTTATGATCAGATCATAATTAAGTGCATGAAAGCCTCAATTTCTTCTGTGTGTTCCCCATGTTGTGTGCATCAGCACACACGCACTTCAGACAGGCATCTGCTTGTATCAATTTCTCAAAAAGAGTGTGAGAGCTTCCCTCAACATGTTGCCCTCACAAGAGCAATTTCCAATTTGTGTAGTTTCACTTGAGATGGTCAAGGGCTTGCACTTCAGTCCTTGTTTGTTGTTTTCATGGTGTCTCTTGTATACACTGCCCTGAGGCCTGTGATTCAAAAAGTCCACTGCTTCCTCACTTGGTTTTGGGCCATCATCTCCTTCCCCCATTACTCATAGTTTAGAGATCTCCTCACCATGTTGGCAACCCTGTTGGAAAAGATGCTTTTGATCTACATGGTTGAGATGGATTCTGTCTCTCCCTAGCAAGTCCTAATCCTTAGAGAGTGTCCTGTTGTTAAATCTGAATAATTGCTGCTGACACCCACTGTGCAACTAGTTGTTGATACAAAGGATCCACTCAGTCCTCCTCAGGTATTTCTCTCTTGTCAGCAGTAAATCTGAATAATTGCTGCTGACACCCACGGTTCAACGAGTTGTTGATACAAAGGATCCACTCAGTCCTCCTCAGGTATTTCTCTCTTGTCAGCAGGAACAAGGAAAATGCCACCTGAGACCTCCTGTCCTTGCACCTAGAGCTATGTAGTCATTCTTGATACCCACCAGGCCTTCCCTGGCAGTACTATTGGTGCCCACGTGGAAGAGCAGCAGAAGGGGATGGCCTGAAGGCTGTGCAAACCTTATCAGTCTTTTTACAAAGTACCAGATTCAGGTCCCCAGCAATCAGCAAACCTCCCTAGAAAGTAGATCAGACAGGCAAACAGGGGGAACATCAACACCTGCAATAGGGACAGTTGGAGACATACCTCAAGGTACATCTTCATAACATAGGATCATACAAGAGTTCAAGTTGGAAGTGACTTTAAAAATATAATCAAGATCTAATGTCCCTGCCATGGGCAGAGACATCTTTCACTACATCAGGTTGCTCCAAGCTCCGTACAACTTGACCTTGAAAACTTCCAACAAGAGGGCACCCACAAGTTCTCAGGGCAACAGGTTTTAGTGTCTCACTACCCTCATAATTTCAATAAATAAATAGATAGATAGATAAATAAACAATTCTTCCTTGTGTCCCTTTGGTCATTTTTGTGTCCCTCCTCTGGACCCTCTCTGGCAGGTTATGTTTGTGCTGGGGACCCCAGATCTGGATAAAGGACTCCAGGTGATGTCTCACAAGAGTGGAGTAGAGGGGTAAAATCACCTGCTTGATTCTGTACTATAATAGACAAAATAACTAACTCCTAAACTTAAAAGTTAAAGAGTAATACTGATGAATTTTCATTATTACATTCTGAATGTTTGCTTTCTGACTTACTCACATTCATACCTGTCATGGTTGTGCTAAAAGGCAGTTACAGGGTGACAACACAATGACAGTTCTCCAGTGAAATCTATTTATAGAGTGTTTTACCTAGTTTATTTCAAGGTCACAAAATTTCATATTACCTGGGGGAAAAGGGAAGGGAAGGGAAGGGAAGGGAAGGGAAGGGAAGGGAAGAGTTAGCAGATGTAAAAGCATTTTGTCCTGTTATTTTTCATAGCTCTGTATTTATCTCCTTTTATATTTTATTCATTGATATTAGATAAAATATCAACATTGTGGTCGATAGGATTAAGAGGTAGACACCGAGACAGCTGATAGATGTGGAAGGGGGAAATAAAAAAAAAGAAGAAATTACTGAACTCTTAAAAAGCATGTAAATACATAGCTAACATTTGCTTTTATCTTCACATATTTCCTGTATTGGGAAAAAGGGAAGGGAAGGGAAGGGAAGGGAAGGGAAGGGAAGAAAAAGAAGAGAGACAACTGATATTTTACCCATAACATAGAAGAATATCTGTCAAAATCTGTACAGATTGAACCAGACATACAAAAGAACTTGTAACACTATAAAAAGCTCATGGAGTATTAATACTTTGTAAGTAAAGAATAAAAAGGTAATTACCTTTGAAAGATACATTTGTGAAGTAAATGAAGATGTAAAGGACACTCAACAAAATAAGAAGTTATTTTTTTAACTGTCTGATCATCTACTTGAAAATCAATGGAAGCCCATTATCTATTTACTAACTATTTAATTTTACTAAAAATATTTCATGACAGTGTCATCATGGAAATGAACTCAATTCAAATTAACTGTAGTACTTAAAGTCATTTATATTCCATTTTCTAAAACTAGTCAAATGAATGCAGTTATGTTTTTAACCATAGTTTCTTGATTTTCTTCACATCCTGATAATGTACTTCTTATTTATGAAAAACATATTTACTAAATGTACAATTAACAAATAAGACTCTATCTAAAATTAATCTAAGATCGTCTATTTTATTTGATTATGTCATTGAATGAATGTGGACAGTAAGAGCATTAATCAATGTAAATTTAAATAATGAATGTGAAATTTAATACATTCAATAAAAACTTCAATAGTAAAACTTGTACATTATGTTACCTACTTATCAAACTAGCTAACTAGATATATTCTTAGTAGATATTGATAACACCAGAGTTTTTTGATTTGGAACATAATCTTGTCATTAGTCATCAAGAAAAGAGAATAAACATTTAGCACTGTTCTCCACAATCCCATTAACTATTCTGCAATCCTAGCTCCTAAGAAGCAAAATCTACTCTGTCCAGATTTGGAAAATAAAATTAAACCTTCCCACCACCACCATGTGTGAATGAAGATTGTGAATGGGATGCAGATGTCAATCAAAATTCTTGTAACATCTCTCACACATGTTTTGTCTTCATCATCTATGCATTGCCGCTAGAAATAAAGAGCTATGAGAGAGAAAGTTTTGATCTCCTTCAGGGTTATCAGGATAGAAAGAATGAGTACCCAGAGTACCATAACATTTTCCTGTTTCATATTTACCAAATACTCTCAACTTCTAACAGTACCTGGACTTGAACATCAGTCTCCATGGGTTTTCTCTACTGTTACAAATAAAAAACAAATACAAAGTAAAAAGTCTGATTCATTTTGTGAGCACCCATCTTTTGTTTTCACAATTTACAGTATGTCTTCCTCAAATTAATATAATGTAAATCGTTAGTATGCTGTGAAAATACCTCAAAGAAATGGAAATTCTGGAAGCTCCTCACACAGCACAGGATGAAGAGTTCTGGTGATCCTGAGCAGCAGTTTTAGTTGCAATGTCATTCTTTGAAAAACAGTTTTATTTGTGTGGAACTTTAAAGCAATGAAATTAATGCTAATGATCCATAAGGAAAAATCTTAAATCAATGCAATTTTGGGGGGATTTTTAATTGTTTTTATAAATCCCAGAACAATTGTATTAAAAGGATAAATTTGTTCTCTGGCCCTATCCAATTTTGGAGAAAGCAGACCCAAAAAGGTTCACAATGTTCAGAAAAGTTAGGTAAATCAGGACTCAGGTATTGATTTAATCAAAGCCGGTGGGGGTGGGTGTGAGTGTGTGAAGAATGGCATGTTAAAATTTATTATAATCAACCACTTTAAAAATGAATTTTCTTTTTTACAATCACATTCACATCAGGCCCTTAAGAAGAGTATGGGAAATCTTTCCTTTGACTGATGTAACTGTGCCATCAGCATTCCAGCCAGGAAAGGAATGGTCAGAAAGCCTCAACACCCTTAACAGTGTTGGAGGACTCTGGAAGAGGGTTTGCGTATCACAGTATCCAGCGTTTGTTGTTAGCCATTGCATCTAACAATGTTTTAATGTAGAGGGTGCATTCAGATTGCAGTTACCTTTCTCCTACAATTTAATGCAACTGTCATTTTCACACTTAAACTTATTTTTCTGTCTGTCTTATGAAAAAGCTTTTTTTTTTTTTCTCCTATTTTTAACCTACTGGATGGAAGAAGAAAGAGAGTACTGTAATGAAGGGAGAAAAGAGTAAGCCAAAGAGACTTCTAATTTCCCTTTTTTTTAGTGCCAAGAGATAACTTAACCAGAACTCTGATTTACGTGGCTTAATTGTCACAATCAGACACTTCATGAACAAGACACAGGAAACGACTGCAGCGATTCATCAGTCTTTTTTGCACGTACTAAATACTCTACCAGGCAGAGACTGAGAGCAATTTTGGGGTGGGGTTTTCTTGGTAGCACAGAATGTTTGTTGTGTGTCATGGCACAAGCAGTTTTCATCAGTCTACATGAAGCCAGAGAGATCACCTGGAGGTAGAAAACATCTTTCTTTCTTGAAAACCACTGTAGAACAGGAGTAAGAAAACCGAGGAAAATGGCAGGAGAAGCAGAATGAGGAGGGGCAAGAACTAACATAAAGAATACAGGGAAACTCTTTTAATGTTTCATATAACTCCATAAGTGATTATCTTTATTTAGCATTTCTATTCCGTAAGTGTTAAAAGGCAAAAATGGAAGGATTTTTTCTGGATGCATGCTTTACAAACATATAAAATGTGACACTCCTTGGCCTAAAAAGTTTATAGCAAAATGGAGTTCTGTGTAAAACAAAATGAAGTAAAAGTCATAGAATCTGGTTTATCCTATGGATATCTCTCACGGACACTACCTAACCTCACTGAGTCTGTAATCAAAGGCGAAACACTAGTTTTGAGGATAGTAGGCTAAGTTATTCAGAGCAGGTGTTTGGTTGGAAGAAAACAAATCATCAACTTGAAAGTAGTGCCAGGAGCTGTCCTGTAAGTGTGCCTTCACTAAGATAGTAATGACTTCTTTTGGATGTCACAGACATGCATTTTTCAGTATTAGTTTATGGAATAGTGAGATCAAGTTTACAAATTCCTGCAGTTTTAGGTGTGTAGTTCGAAACAGGTAAGACTGAAGGAAGAAATTAATGCAATTGTACTTGAATACAGAACACAGTGCACATATTCGATAGTAAAGAGAAAGTGAGTTGCTTACTCTTACAATACAAGACCGAGTGACGTCTCTCTGAAGGGAAGAATGA
Organism: Buceros rhinoceros silvestris; assembly: GCF_000710305.1. Classification (NCBI taxonomy): domain Eukaryota; kingdom Metazoa; phylum Chordata; class Aves; order Bucerotiformes; family Bucerotidae; genus Buceros; species Buceros rhinoceros. The sequence continues at coordinate 33,965 of NW_010412119.1, read as the reverse complement.
GAAATGGGAAAACTGGAAAGTGTGAATTAAAGTTAGAGTAGGTATGATTTACATCTCTGCTCTTTTTTTTTTAATTTTCGGTCCCCCCTGGAAAACTACATAGCAATTCAGAAACAGCCAGACATAACTACTGAAACAATAATTACGTGTTCTGCATGTATTTGATAAACGGTGGAAAACACTGGAGAGAAAGAATTCATCTTTCAAATTATTAAATATATTTTAGAATTATAAGACTATCATCACCTGACTTGTCTTCGGTAGCAATCACTGAATTGATCTACTAAAAGTACGTGGTAATTCTAGATGTTCAAAATAAATAAAAAGATGATAAACAGTCCACAATTCATTTGGAATGAAAGCATGTATGCATATTAAAATGAAGTATTTCAAGAACTCACGTCATTAATACAGAGAAAATCTTAACCAGTTTTAAAAAAAGCTATATTTTTAACACTATCACATTCTTTATGTACTGCATTACAGTGGATGATGGGTGAAGTAAATATTTCTTCTAAATTCAGTCTAATCTTAGAAGATATTTATCACAGATTTGTTTCCATAAGCTATCTATGGGATTGATCCTGTATCAAAATAGGTGTATCTGTACAGAAAAATACATAATCTTCCGCAAAAGTATTAACAAAATATTTTAACTGTGTAACTCTTCATTATATATGTTTTATTATTTTTTGTCCTTTAGACACATAGATTTTCCCCTGGCAGCGTGGCAATATGGATGCGACAAACGAGAGTCACAAGATACCTTACAGTGTGAGATAGAGAAAACTACAATAGAGAATACAGATAATTAAAATCTAGATTTTAGGCATGTGCAAAAGAGAGGTCTTCAGTGTGGAAATGTTTGAGAACAAGACTTTGAGTAGGGATTTAAACACTGTTGAATGAATAATGTAAAGGACTAGGGAAGAAGTAAAGCTGATTGGGTTTCAGTGAATATTAGAGACATGAAAGAATGTAGTCTCATCACATACCATAGACATAAGATTACAAATGGGAGACTCAGATGAGCTTTCAGCTGGGAATGATTGAGTCATTTGTTCAGCCTCCATTTTTAACAAAAGTAGTCCTGATATTTAAAACAGAGGAGGGTATGTTGACCCTTGGCCACATTTCTCAGTTACAGCAGTATCATTAGACTGTTCTAGAAATCATTAAGCCATGTTCCAAGTCTTCAAGCAGTTATGACCCGGCAGTTCTGTGTGGTTTTATCTTCTCACACTCTTCTCCTGTCATGAACTATCTGTTCTCTGGGATGGAACAGTTTAACTAATTTCTGAGGTGATCTAATTTTCTGTAGCCAGGTTGAATTTTCAGTGTCCTTACTTTGTGGTCTTTTACTTGTTTTACAGTCAAGCTTAAGGCAGAAAGACAAAAGGTGCGTCTTACTGACATTCAGTTTGAAGTCAGATACTAAGGAATGGAAATAGAAGAGACATACATGGAGACCAATCAGAAGAGATCAGCCATATAAAGCATGACTTCAGCGCAGAAGTTGAAAAAAAAAAATCCTGCCAAAACCAACAGATGAAAGTACTAAAAACAAGTAACTAGAGATTCCTTAAAATAAACTCTGTTCCTCTCATGGAGAAAAGATACAAAGGATAAAAAGCAGTAAGTAACTTGCTAAGAGGAATAATTTTGAAAAAGTCCAGGGATGAAGAACTGCAACACGAAGACAACAGGAAGATTTATATTGTCCATCAGATCCTTACAACCATGACACTTACGTCTTCCAAATGTTTATATCAGTTATTAATGTTTTATTAATGACATTAAATTATTCTAGAAGTACCCCTTAAATATATAGCAACTTTGAAGTATACCTCAGTTGTGTATTTGTGGATCTACCCGCTTATGCTATTACCTGGCTTGAGACCAAGACCGTATGTATATAAAACTGTAAACATTTTCCATATTTTGCCCTTCAGGTAGAAAGTACACCATGTTAAGATGCAGTTTGTACGACTCTCAGATAAAAAGTTTGCAGTAAATCAGTTATTGTCTAATGTCCACACCATTCATTCCAACACAGAAAGAACAGGAAAATAAGCATCACATACTATTAGTTGATGCAGAAATAGTGAAGTCTGCACATAAACTTATTGAATCAGTTTTATTCAAGATTAAATTTAAATTTAGAAATCCACCTTCAAGTGTAATTTATGTATCAAAAGACAATGATAAATAGTCTCTTCATTTAGCTGATTCAGCAAAACACTTACTGTACGTGCATCCATACACTTCAATGCGCATTCCAATTCTGCCATTCGGATTCCAATCCAAAGGTACAAAACGGAGAAATCTTGCTTTAATGGAATGCTGAAGCTTATAGTATACGACACTATCTGCATTAGTGTTTCCAGAAAAGGCCTAGAAGAAAATGAAAAACAGACCCACATCCATATTGAATATACATATTCATGGAAGTACCGATGATCTTCTCATTTTATACTCTTATCTGGCAAACAGCCAAGCATAGAAATAAAATGTAAACTGAGTTCCATAGGAAAAACTTCTGAATCAGTCTTGATTATTCTTCCGGATTAAATGTTAAGGCATCTATGCATGTAGTACTAACACAACACTCATTGAAAAACCTCACACCTTCTAAAATTTCAGTGAGTGAAACGTTTCAAAACCAAACATTCCCTTCACAAATGTGAAAGTGCATTGTGTGTAATTTTTACCTTTCGGTGTATTGTACCAACTAATACTTTTTCATAAGACAACAGTGAGCTTTATGATTTCCTCTTACCAATAGGGTAGATAAATTTCAATGCAAACCTGTCTCTTAGGTATGCTGAATCCAAGTTCCTACACTGAGAGTTCAAGGGGGTGAAAGACTCTGGTTTCCAAATAAAGGATCCAGATTATTATAAAAGGATTTTAGTGTTCTGTTTAAAAAGAAATACCTGAAGTTTAGGGTTTTTTTCAGATTTAGAAATAAAAAAATAAGGTATCATCACAGAAAGTTTTTTGGGGGGCAGTATTTAACTGATGAGGTTAATTTCTTTTTTTGTTACATGAAGAAAACAAAGAAACATAAAGAAATGTAAAGAAGAATGTAGAAAATCTCAAGAGCTGTAATCATGAACTTTAGCATTCTAAAGACTGGAAAATGTCTTCTGATTTCATTGTTTACATGTTCAGGTGTTGTGTGGCCTTTTTTTCCTGAAGGGGGGAAAACATTAGAGAATATGTTTGCAATATGTGAAACAGAAAGAATTTGTTCAAACATCTTGGATCTAAATACCTGATAAATTAGACAGAAATACTCTATGAAATATTTTTAGGGAAGAATTAAAAAGATTACACATTTCCGGACACACAGACAGTACTGTTGGTATGTCTATAACCCACAGGTGCTGCAACTGCAGCAGTATATGGAAAACAGCATCTTCAGGTATGCAGCTTCTCTTTCCATAGGTTTTTGAAGCAGAAGTGAGCTCCATTGCATTCATTTTTTACCTGTCTGTACATTAATTTGCATTGTCTCTCCCTGTACTAATAAAATTTTAATAATTCCTAATTTCTGAACATTCAATAGAAAAAAGAAAAAATAAGAAAGAAAACAGCTAGTGAATGGGGTCATTAAAGCTAACCTGTTAAGCTAGTAGTAAGCAATGAGAGTTAGTGACTCTGAAAGTCCACACCAATTCCAGCTCCATGCTTGATAATTTCACTATCACAGTCTGTGAGGGTGGAAACATGTTAAAACAAACACCGGAGAACAGCTACTATTTGGAAGGTGAGACCTTTCCTGGCCTCTTGTGCCTTCAAATTCTTATTAGGAACAAATACAGCTGTCAATGAACATAACTATTATTTTGTTGACTGAACCAGAACCCAGGCCCCAGAAGTCTAAGTTCTGTGACTAAATGAACTGCTTGATTAAGATTTAAAATATTTCCAAAACAATAAAGTCATGCATATTATTTAAGTTTTGGGTACAGAATGCATATTAATTTTTTTTCTGCGGGGTATACTTAAGCCATGTGTTCTTAATTTACAATAAGGTTTTTAACTTCAGTAACAACCTAAAAGCAATTCGACTACTCTTTAAACCATTCAGAATGGTCAGTTTAGAAATCAATATTTTTAGTTGTCATATTACAAAGTTTTTAACTGGGAAGGACACATTTTAAATTGTATCAATTGAGTATTAAGTGGTCCTTTATTACTCGATTTTACACAGTCTACAAGTTAAAATACATAGTCTGGGGCTTTTTTCAGTTTTAATCCTTTTCACTAGAAAAAGTAAGAAAAAGGGGGCAATCAATCTGCTTTTTCTCCAGCATGCAAATATTAAAACATGGCCAAAGCCTATGAAAGTAGCTTGTAGGCTTTTTAGAGTAGAAGCATATTCAACACGACAGAGGCACTCCTACAGCAGAGTGTAACTGCGCATATAATGAGCTTCCTTCCCCCCACCCCTGCGTTCTTCAAACTATAGTCTTCAAACTATATCACTTCATTCTTGTGCCAAATCTCTCAAAGGGAACATGCTGTTCTTCTCGATTATGCAGAGTCCTCACAATCTCCACAAGTATCTGATGGTTAAGCATATAATGAGCTTCCTTCCCCCCACCCCTGCGTTCTTCAAACTATAGTCTTCAAACTATATCACTTCATTCTTGTGCCAAATCTCTCAAAGGGAACATGCTGTTCTTCTCGATTATGCAGAGTCCTCACAATCTCCACAAGTATCTGATGGTTAAAAGACTCAGTGTGACCCTCAGTTAGCGTGAATGTTAAAGACAATAAGTGTTGTTTGCATAAATACTAATGAGGTTGTAAAGCTGTACCTCCAATATATCTGCCTACTGAATCTTAGTCGATGCTCTTACGGAGACTATACTACACCGCCTTTTAAGAGGATGAGGACTTACCATCTTTCTCAAATAATGCAGTTCTTGAAACATCGAAACACTACATTGCAGTTTATCCTTAAAGGGTAGCAGGGAGACACTCAGCAGCGTAGATGTCTAAGTAGATAACTCTTCACAGCCAGTTTTATTCCACAGAGAAAAAGTACCTTGGGCTGTACTGAAGCCTGAAATGAGGGCCTCCTCTCAAACTTGTTTTAACCCTCCTACTCACTTTCTAACCCCGTGGTTTCTTCACCTCAAAATATTCTAACCCTGTTTTGAAGACAGAGATATTGAATTGATTACGGCACCAGAAATCACACACGTGCTCTGGACTGTATTAGCAAAGTTAAATCCTGTAAAATGTGTAGAATGGCTTGATTGTGAAGGTAAGCTTAGAGCAAGGTAAGGTAAAAAGGAAGTTCTTTGTTTCCTCTTAACCCACCTAGAGAGTAAGTGTGTTTTCAGACCAGAGATAACACCACCATCATGTTGAAACTTCCTCAGCTAGTTAAAACTTCTCCGTAAGTAAAGCTATGAATGAGATGCATCATATATTCTGAGCCATACTTCAGATCACCTAGAACAGGTGATGCTTAATACAAATGCAACTTTTACTGTGTAGTATGCTGTATATATACTGTAAAACATACTGCAGGACTACGTAATATGCACAATATTTTAATGTATATTGTGCCCCCATTTTGAGAATTATTATGATATTTTTTACAAATATTACTTCAGAGTAAATACAAATACTACTGCATTAAATAAGTATACTTAGATGCAAATTATTTTTTCGTATTTAATGACAAGAACTGGAATAGGACCCCAACCTGGATATTTTTTTCAGAAGAGGAAGTTTAGCAGTGAGGTACTAGTGTGCCTCAAGAAGGGTCTGACCTTCGTTGTGTGTTTTATGAATTCTACTGCCAAAATCATCGAAAACAGTTGACAAAATCAGGGTGAAATAACTAAGAGTTGTTTGTATAGAACACCTGCTGTTGTTGCATGATGACAGTTATGCTTTGGAAACACTATCAAGCCGACTTGGCTGTACCAGTTTTTCTGTAGTTGCTGTTAGTGCCAGGGGTCATCAAGAAGGGAATGAAAATCCCAGAAGGCTACTGGCAATTTATTCACCTTAGAGCATTGTTCAGACTACTCTAATAATGCCGCAGGATTAACTCATCTTGAGCTCTTCTGAGAACTAAGGGAGTTCAAATAATTTCTAAGCTATATCCAAGTTCATATGGTAGTTGAACTATTTACATCTCAGTTACAAAAGGAGTGTCTATCCAAGTTAACCTAGTACACAGTACTATTAATGTCAATGACAATTAAATATTCACTGCACAAGAATCCAGACATTAAGACTCCTCCTTCTCATCCTATTACCACTGCGGAAAGTTATCATTAGTCTTTTGAAGTTGGTCCTGAAAGTGAACTGTTTGGTTTAAGTGACAAAATAGTGTGAAGCTCCTTCACTTTGACCAGAAAACACTGTACTAGACAACTGCCTCCTTTCTTTGATCTCTAGATTGGTATTATAGCTAGGAGAAAATGGTTTCATGGACAGAATGATCAAAGATTTTTAGGGCTATATTCGTTATAATCAATGATTTATGCAAAAATAGACAGATCCGTGGGCTATAGAATATTAGCAGTTACGTCTTAGTGAGGAGGCCTGTGCTGTAACGTACTCACTAGGTCTTGCCTCTCTTTTGAAGATACAGTTGAACTGTACTACAGTAATCTAAAATTATCAAAAAACCACAGCAGTTGCTCATAATTTGACTGATCATAACCTACATTGCAAAGAAGGATGGTGTACATTAATGGCAACATGATTAATATCAACTAAGTAGCAAAAAACCCGACTAGAAAACCATTGTAAATTCTTCTTCCAGTCAATGTCCATTGGTTGTACTGTTATTTCCATAGCAGCATACTCCATCTGGCAAGATCTCATGCCTTTACATCACATGCAAGTTGTGCACATCATCTGACCAATGCTATGAAAAGGAAAATACATGACCCGCTAGAGCAATAATACAATTTCCAAGCAAAAAACAGTGGAGGGAATCTTAAAATCTCTGCCATGCTGCAACCATAACTAATTTATGTCAGGTATATTGGTGTCATGCAAAAGATACTGTTTGCCCCTTCATTCAGTGATTTCCTCAATCTGTCATCTTCCTTAGTTGCAAGGGAATTTGAAGTTGTTTGGTTTTTTGCTTGTTATTTTTTTATCACAGAAATAATAATAATGACAACAGCAACTAATTATTATTATTACCATTATTTTTAAGAATTCTTTGAAAGACATTTTTAAAGTCTACTTCATCTATAATTATATTTTTCTATTATTGTTTTTTGCAGTCCATTAACAGCGTTTTAAGGAATAAGGTTCAGCTTTACATTTTGAATATCTCTTAATTCACTGTGCTGTAGAATTTGCCATTAAAGTGTAACTTGTTCTATTTTTAGATAAAGAGTACAGCCTTTAGCACTGAAAATACTACTGTTTTCTTCTCATAGAAAATTATTTCACTTTCCAAGAGGAATACAAATCTCTCATTTAATTGCTAGTCATCTCTGAGTGCTATTAAAATTACAGATGGCAAAAACAGACTATCGAGTGCTCTTCAGAATGTTTCAAAACACTATTTATTTTGCAACTTCATTACTAATAGTTTTATACATGATGAGCTAGAAATACAGAAAGGGAATTTATTTAATTAAAGATTACATTGTACAGTTATATAGCTTCCCCTCAAGAGATGTTACTAAACTGGGTCTCTGCTCATTTTATAAAAACTCAAGGTGAATTATGCTCTTGTACTATCATGCAAAGCAGGAAGAGAGTGTATACCTTCTGAAGAAATAAAACTCTAGCTACTATATATAGCTAGCTATATACTAGTTTTGAATTATTCAGTATCCAAAAGAGTTCTTTGAAATGCTTCAGTACAAGCTATCAAGTCCCACCCGTAGTATCTTCTACTGTTTATGGCAGCACATTAGGGGGAACACTTTACTGAATCAAACCGGTTTGTTGATCAGTATGACCATGACCTTATCCTCTTTGCTGTCTGCTAACATTTCTTCTTGGATTTAAAACTCATGTTCTTTATAATCATGTTTCTATTACCTAGTTCATAACCAAGCCCTGTTAACTTGATCCTATCATTTGACTATCCATTCTTCTTTAATTTCTTTATGCTCTATTTTTGGTAATAGCAGTAAATAGTAGCACCATAGATGTGTTCTCGTGAAAAAAAAATAATATTAAAAAGTAAAAAATAACTAAAATTCACAACATAAAAGACAACAGGCAGTGAAGGATGCAAAAAATATACGATAAAATTAAAATGGTCAGCCAGAAGATTGGTATGACCAGTGGAATTCCTCTATAATATTCATCAGGTACACTCAATTTCTCTACAGACTTGTGAAGATAAATTATTTCTCTTGCAGTTTCCTCTTTCAAAGCATTGTTTGAGATTAATTTGTTCTATATTCCATCTAAAAGTAAAAAAGGACAGCTAAACATCTAAACCAAATTAAGCTAAATTATTTACACTTCAAACAAAATAACGGAATCAGCAAGCCATGACACACCTTCAGCAAACAGCTGGATTGTATTTTATGCCATATTGTTTTCACTCTACTTTTGTAGTTACTTTGCTGAAAATACCCTCCTAAAATAGTCACTCGGGTACTTAGATTATTATAAGCAGTGAATCTATTTTTCACTTATAAACTATTAACTAAAAACTAGCTAAGAGGAAGATACATGGTCTTTAAACAGAGTCAACTAAGAGCATTCATAAACACATTTTAAAGAACAGAAAGAAGCAAGAAAACAACTATTACTAAAATTAGTGAGACCTCTATAAGTGCCAAAACATTTGAAAAAAGTTGTCATGATCATAAATTCTCCAATAGTAAAATTTAGAGAAAAGCAGGTTAAATAGTCAGCATACTGTGAAACAGCTAGTCAAACATATATATAAAATGTATCTCCCACATTCTAGGTTTAAATCACTGCAATTTCCTCCTTGGTAATGGTAATGTGGAATCAGGATGACTGTTGTCCCTGTAATTTTTATTAAAAGGCAAATACCACAAGCTTCAATACGAGTAGAAGGTGAGATTCACAAACTACTTTTTCTTACTTGAAAACTTCTCTATAGACTTTCTGTGCTAAATCTCCTGTCAACAATCTCATTTCTTCAGTCTGTAAACCCAGTCTAGTAACACTAATGTTTATGAATCTACTAATATCAATATAATACTATCCAAATAAATTTGAACATTATTCCACTGTAGTGAAACGACCCAGCAATTAGACGGACAAACTGCGTACTGCTGGTAATGCCATCCTTCTTATGTGAAGTTTCTCATCTGTGGCTTTTTGACAGTTTTTTCACTCCATCATTTTTTCCTGGTAGTGATGCATCAAATCTCAAAACAGAACTGAATGTCTAAATATAATATGTGAAAGAAGAACTATGGGGGTTTTTTAGACAGTTTTCTAACAATTTTGGCCATTACTCTAACCAGATGCAAAAGAAACGCTTGGCTATTGTACAACATTTGTACAAGAGTTGTTAAAGTGTAGATTCCATTGGTGACTTTAATTCTGCCACGTTTGAAAACTGGCTGAACAGTTGGGTCCAAAGAGTGGTGACAAGCAGCACAAAATCTGTGTGGAGCCCATTAACAAGTAATGTACACCACGGGTCAATACCGGATCCAATCTTATTTAACATCTTCATTAATGATCTCAATGGTGGGACAGAGTGCACCCTCTGCAAGTTTCCTGATAACATAAAAACTTGGGAGTGCCTGATACACTAGAGTGTTGTGCTTCCATCTTCAACAGGCTGGAGAAATGGACCAACAGGAAACTCATGACATTCAGCACAGGGAAGTGCAAAGTCACCAAATTAAACATGAGCCAGTAATATGTCATTATTGCAAAGAAATCTAAAGGTATCCTTCACAGAATCAGACAAAATATAGTCACTAGGTGGTGGGATGTGATCCTTTCTATTTATTCAGCACTGGTGAGGCCACAATGGAATCCTGTGTCCAGTTGTGAACTTCCCCGTACAAGAGAGAAATGCTCATACCAGAGGCAGTCCAGGAAAGGGCTACAAAAATGATGAAGGGACTGGAGCATAACCCATAGGATGAAAGGCTGAAGTACTGTTCAGCATAGGGAAGGTGAGTTCAGGGGGTATATCGTCAATGTATTTATATATTTTAAAGGAGGACGTAAAGAAGATGGAGCCAGGCTCTTTCCAGTGATGTTGCATCATAGGACAAGTGAGAGTGTGAACTCTCTGTAAAGAAATATTTTTTTTCCAGAGACCTGGAACAGGTTGCCCTAAGCGTTTGTGGAGTGTCCATCATTGGAGATCTTCAAAAGCCACCTGGACAATTTTGTGATCCTGTAATATTTGGTGTCATACTATAATGTTTTTGTGTGGGCTCTTTTTGAGCTAGGTGGTGGGAGGCAAAAAACCCCAGAGTTCATAACCAGACTGACACCCTAGTAGAACCCCTGTGAGTCACAGGTCTACGTCCTCCATGATGCAGGGACTAACTTTTCCAATGCTTTTCCAATGCAATGCAAAGGAGTGAAACAAAACTTGACACAAAAACCACCCCTGAAAGATACTTCCAATACTTTTCTTTCAATACTCTCTGAATATTAAGTTCATGTTTGACCATGAAAACACTCACTTTTCATTAATCTCTTCTCCTTTTTCCTTCCTTTGCCCAAATTTTTGTTTTTGTTTTGCAAATATCTTTCCTCTTCATACTTACTTCAATCCTGTTCTTAAAGCTAAACGATTTGGGTTTTCTGGTGTGTGCCATTGATGATGCTGGTGCAGTTTTGCACCACTTCTGTCATCTTTACACATTTCTCTTCCTGGGAAATAATAAGCCATGAATCACAGCTGTCTTGGAGATCATACCTGGTAAGCGCTCACCAAATCCTCACTCTGTTATTACAACTTTCCATTGGTGTCAGTCAGAAGCAGGATACGGGAGTAGACCATGCCAATATTCATTCAGTCTATCTCTTTCTGGTATTTCTTCACATTGGGATATTATTCCCTCGGATATTAGGTCATGTTTCTTTCACTTTTTTGCCTTTCACTGTGTGAGAGGAATGTCAGCATATCTTTACATAAGAGAACAGCTGCAGAAGTAGGAGATGGTGTGTATGTGTTGTGTAGGTAGGTAGGTTATGAATCCAGGCTACTTGAATGGCTTTTCCCAGCCAGCAGAGGTCTATCACCAGTTAGTCATGTGCCTTTGGAAACGTGGTTAAGAAGATCAGTGTCTTCTTTCTTTTTTTTTCATGTTCAGCAGATCTGAAATGAAGTTACATCACTGTCTAGATGTCACAGTGTAGGAACTAATGTATGCATTAAAAATATTTTAATGTAAACCACCAGAGACAACCACTTTTAAAAAATCTTCCACCTACCTTATTTCCTGTTTCATTCATCCATATGTAGCAACAAATTGTATGTGAAGTAACTTGTCGCCATTGGGGGGAGCCCTTGTATTAACACAACCGGGCACAAGACTGAGGTTTGTTAATCCTCCCTTAAAAATTTATCATAACAACCTTTCTTTATTAATTCCTAATATATAATTATGAAACTACTATCCTTTATTTATTAATACCTAAACACATGCACTTCACAGATATTTCATGAAAATTGAAAGTATGAATGTGTTTTATGATAGTATTACTAGAATTCTAGACAATTTGTATCCCCAATGACTTTCAAAGTTTACCTAATTCTTTATCTGAAATGAATATACATATTATTTTTTAAATATGGAACTGTTGTCCTTGAATTTGGTTTTTGATATTGTAAAGGTAACTGTGTTGAGGGTAAGAACAAAAGTAGTTTTTTAATGGAAGTGTTACAAGAATTGATTTTAATGTCTTCTTTTTTTTTTTTGTTGCTTTTTAAACAATTTGAAACAATCTTAAAATATGTAGGTTGCATTTTCAATCTGAACTACAGTGTAATTGTCCTTCCTATTTTCAAACAATTTTGAAGTTTAACCACCACTATAAGGTAAAGAAGTGCTTTTACTAATGGTGTTTAGCATTGATTGCCAAGTCAAATATGTTTACACACTTAGAAATAATAAGCTTCATAACTGCTATGGATTGTTTTCAAAGAGCAGACATCTATTCAACCTGTTTATTGCACATATTTACTTGTTAAAAGTAGTAAAAATTTTGTGGATTTTTGTGGATTTTCTCGTTATATGGAATTTAGGTAGGAATCCAGATTCATTATTATACTTCTACAGCACACAGAATAGCTAGGACACTAGCAAAAAGAAATACAAAGTAAAGATAATTTACAAATAATATACCTATAATGCAACAGCAGTGTGTCTACTGAAATGTCAAAACTGCACGTGGGAATCCTTTTTGCTCAAAGCAATATAAAAAACCTTGTCTTAATATTAAAATATAACATTTCTTTGCATACAATTTCGCACTTTGCTCTGAAATTAAATGACCAGAAAGAGAGGAAGGAAACCTCATTAACTATGCAACACAGAAACGGCATATCCAATGCTTTGCAGCTCTTATGTCCTGAGGGTCATAGACAAAAAAGAGTTCAGTAAAAAAACTTCCTACTAAATATATTTCTGGGACTTTTCATATACAGATCTCACCATTTCTAAATTTAGAGAAATGCCTCTATATGAATTCTTCTGTAAGTCACTACTATGGATTCACCATAGTGAATCAAGTTAACATAATCAGTTTCTTACATTGCTACAGTTTCCAAATTAGTCAAATATTTCACAAAAAACTTCAGTAGCAAATTAAAACATTTCTTTTTACATAGTGATTGCCATTCTGGTTATAAGAAAACCTTTCAAAAGCAAGTAGCTTCCATGTTGTTTGCTTTACTCTGTTGAAAGACTCTATGAAATAAAGCCTCAGAAATACTTATTGAAGAGGCTAAGCTTTTCAGACACACTATGAACAATAAGGCTTAAACACCTTTCAGTATATTAATATTAAATCTGTATAAAGTTTTAGCAGAAATGTTCTGAAAATGTCTATTAAGGTTGCATTTAGTAGTAGGTGTCGCTGACAACGAAAAATTTAAATCTAATGTGTAGAATATTTCCTGTTAAGAATATTTGGAGTACAAAAGCGAAGGCTCAGTTTTCCAGAAATGTCAGAATTCATGGTAGCCACACTGAAAATAAATGGGACAACAGGATAATCTCCCAAATTCAAGTTTCCTGATGACAATCTCTAACTATCCCTCATATAGTTATCCAAACTCCTAGCTGAATAACTTTTATTCTGCTGTTGCATACCTGCTCTGAAGTAGACTAAGGTTATTTAACAGACTTTTATAGAAACCAAACACAAAACGAAATCAGAGCTATACCTGATACAGGTATTGAAATGATCATTCAGATAAAAATAGAGGTTAAAACCTATCACTTGTCTAATGTAACCAAATCCAAAGGATTAAACAGATAAACACAACCACATTCTTCCCCATGTAACTTCAATATGTAGTTTTTTTCAACAACTTTTCTATTTTCAACAGCTGAATTATGTCTGTCCAAGGCTTTCATGAAGTCTTCTTTCTTCTGTGTTGTAGGCAGCAAGACTACATCACTTTGGGACGAAAAATATGGCTAGGTTTATACATTAAACAACTGGTGTTCAGCTGAAAAACCTGGATCCTGGAGTCAGGCAGTTATATGAGAATTTCTATTGTCTATACCCATTAGTCAACATTAAATAGACTTCTGGTTTTAATGCTTTCGGAGAAAACAAATAAAACATGGGGTTTTAGCTACCTTCATTATCTTCATAGCTTGAATTAGGAGTTGTAAAATCGTTGCTTATTTCCTCCCTGGAGGATAAAAAAAAAAAACAAACCCAATCCCCAGAAAACAACAGAAGTTCAGTATAATAAGACCACAACAACTTCCTTCTGATTCTCAATAAACAAAGATTAACTGTGTGAAAAAAAGTCATATTCTATGACTCTGTGATCTGCTTCCTGATATGTTGTTTTTTTATTTGATCTAATAAAATAATTTTTTTGCATTCACAAGAAACAGACATGCATTTCAAGAAGATTCATATTTCAGCATTGATTTTATTGTTAACTTTGACACGTGTTGTAATCTCTTGAGAAGATAAAATACAAGGTAAAAAAACCTAACGGGGGAACACATGTCTGTGCTTTAAACCACCTGAAATGCTAGCACAAGAGACAGAGAAACCGTGGAACTAACTCGTGTTCCACTCATAAGTGCAGAGCTTAGCTGTTTGTGAGGACACCAAATAAAAATAAAGTTCTGTCTTCAAAATCAGAGACAAGCAGTTAAAGTAACCCAGAATGAAGTGCTGTTAGTACTAAGAAATCCTGTATCAGCACTGAAGGTGGTAACAGCATGAGAAGGTTTTGCAGCGATTCTGCTGGATCTCAGATGGAAATGTGGAGCAGCAGAAAAGAGGTGTGGGAATTTGAATATCAAGGGAAAATTTTCAGAAAAAAAGCTGGCTGCACTTGTGGAATAAAATGGTATAAACTTTAGCAAAATGTCACTTGGCCACAGGAATCCTTTTACTGTAGCCTACTTTAGCCAAATAGATTCAAAGAATATTACTCATTTATTCGGAGGTGGGGGGTGGGGTGAAAAGGAAGAAAGAATTTTCTAAGTTTGGGAAAGGAATGAAATCATGCCAAATGACATACTTCTTGTAAGTCCAACTTACAGTGGCATTGGTTTATCTAAAAGGTAGGCATTTAAGCAGTTGCTTTATAGTCCCTATTGTTACTGCAAATATTACTCAGACTTAGCTCCACTCTAATGGTGTTACAGCGAGTGAGAAACGCATCACAAGCCCAGAGTAAAATGCACAAGTATATCAATATCTTGTTTTTATACCAGGATGGGGATAGCACTCAATTTGATATTTCAAGCATCGTTCAAGGATTTTCAACTCCAATAATCAAGAATCAAACCTCACACAGGGTAAATGGAAATAAATTCCATTTAGTGCCTCTGACATGAGTAACCTTTACTCTGCTGCTTTGGTGGAGGTGACTGGATCAATGGGAATAGTACTGTCGCTTGTCATGTCAGTCTCCTTAGTTTATGTCAACAATATAAGCATTTAATTGCTTCTCTGTGCTTCATCTGTCAGTAGGGGTTAGAGCTAAAATATAGACCAATGAGAAAAACATTTGTAATGAGTGGGACTCATTACAAGACATTTACTGTTAGACACTGAACCATTTTCTATCAATAATTATCTGCCTACTCGATAAAGTGTCATTGAAGAATTATGAAGTATGGTTCTTCATATAAAAAATGATCCTCCTTAAACGAAAGAACCAACAAATTCTCTTTTCACTTGCTCAGCATGGTGCCCTTAGAGCATGGTTTGCATGCTAGCAACAGGTTTGTGAGACAAAATCAAAGCTACACACAAAGCTCTGCTGAAGTACAAGTGTTGCTAGCTTCTATTATAACTCCCAGAATATTTGATATCTCTTATTTTTAACGTTAATGGCAAAGCTTTAAGGATGAGAGGCACTGAGAGTTGTTTGGGTGTTGCAAAACTGGAAATTGTGATCAAATGACTGCAAGTACCTGGATGGTCACTTCTCTCCAGCTAAATTTTTCTTTGCTCAAGTGTAGTTTTGATATTGATTTTTATTTAATTAATTTAGATATTCTAAACAGATCGTGTGGGAATAGCTTTTCTAAGAGAAAAAGTGCCATTCCACATTGCACTGAAACTCTTCCTAAACCCATTCTTTAAATCAAAACTGGGGATGGATGAATTCTTATGGTTTTCTGTAGGATAGGAAAAGAAAGCAATAACTAAATATTGCAAAAAATTATAATTTTTCTTTTTTTTAGTGTAGACATTTCTTGTGGAACTTAGACCTCCTGAAATTCCTTTTTTCTTCTACAAGAATCTTGACATTAAAAATGTTAGTTCTCTGACTACGTATTTGGGACACTGGAGTTTTATTTTCCAACTAATTTTAATAGAAATTTTAGATTATCTGTAGATGTATAGTCTGTAGGAAATTGTGTGACACAGAATACTTTTTGCTGCTTTAGACTTTTTATAATATTTCAACCTAAAGGATTTTGCTTACTTTGTAACATCTTTAAACTCACTTTGGTGCACACTGGCAACATAGAGCGGGTATAAATAAAGCTGTCTCCAGAGGATAATTCTAGTTGGCTAGTCATTCCTACCTACGCTGGAAAAAACTAAGTGCAAGGCAGAAGCTAATAGATCATTAGCCTCATATACCTAAAAACCCCAATGCATCTAAGCAGCTAAATTGATTCTGAAATGCTTTTAAAATTAATTCAAACTGAGATCCAGCTATCTGAGATCTTGAAGGAATCCAGAAGCAAATCTAAATTCTATTCCTGGTAGAAGTCTCATATTTAAATTCTTTTTGTATCTTGTGTAGGGGTTCTTGAAAAAAGAACAAAACAAATTATCATGTGATTCATGTAACAAACATCACAAGCTATCTAAAACTTATTCCTCACCTGGATGAGGGAAACACAGATTTGCAGAGATGCATAGTAGTTAAAGTTTTCTTAATCTATTTTATAAACATAGTTTTCATCAGACAAAACTAATTCTATTGAGGATTTCTCTTTCATTTATGATTGACACTATGCAGATACAGTTTAACACACAATTCAGTGTCAAGGACAGCAAGTACTTAAGCTTATTTAGTATTATTTTTTCACCCGAGCAAAAATGAAATGAGTAGAGTATTACTGTTATGTGACCACAGAGGGGCTCCAGTGAATCCAGTTTTTAAAACAATTATAACACCACAGTGGAGGAGAACTTATTCCTTGCCTTTGATAAGTGAATTTCAGTATGTTTGTGCTACAGTAGAAATTCCATTCTATTTCCTAAGGGAGACCCAGATCTGGAAACAAATCAAGACAAAGATCAAGCAAGAAGTTGCCTAACCACAGTTCACTAATAGGAATGACTGTATTCGAGAACCAAGAGTGCAAAGGTTAAAAACAAACCTCTAGCTAGTAATGCAAAATAATTAACTCAGCAATTAAAGACTAATTCACCAGTGTGTTTTACACATACTGGGGGTGGAAGAACAGTCTGAGAAGGAACAGAGGAGAAAACACCCCATCATTCAGGCAATCCGTGAGATAGTGAGCGATTCACTCGAAGTAGTTGAAAGTGCTCACAGAAATCAACCCAGTCATTCTCAAGACCCAAGTTCCCAGCTCTTGATATTTAATTTATCTTAAAATGTTAAGAGTCCCTACTCCATGGGGGTTTTTATTTTTTTTTTTTTATTCATGACTGTGAAGTTTTGTTTTCATTCTGCATGTAATACAGGCATGTTCTCTTTGAAACAAGAAATTGTTTGCTCCCAAAAAACCTTTGTCATGATTGAATAAATCAAAGATCAAGCTAATTATAAAAGGAGTCTGCTTCTGCTTGGTAATTTAACATCTTGGCAATCAGAAGTGATGTCAAAATAAGTACGAGAAAAGGACATGACGATTTAATATGGTATCAGTTATATATATTTTTAGATCTGTCAGAATATGGAAATCATTCTTCAGGTATCAAACTACATTCCAAATTATCTTCATATAACACAGAGTGACTAAAAGATTATATTTAACTTAAATTTAAAATTCATTTTTAACTGTAAATATTATCCATGCTGTATTTAAAATTTTAATAAATGACGTAATTTGTAATTGCCTTTTTTTTTTCACACCATAAGAAACAAACCACTAAAAGAATATATTTATAAATAATATCACATAGTTTGGTAAGTATCTTTAAAATGTATTCTCCATAAACATTTGGAATAATACACGTTAAAAGAAGCAAGAAACACACAATACAATATTGGATGGATAGGACTTCACAAACGTCACAAACATGATTTTAATAGATATTAAGTGATTTCTTCACGTAAATCTCAAAATAAGTTGCTATTTTTATAACACTTATTTTAAGCTGCATGTGATAGCTTAAAATGTAGGTTTTCTTACGTCCTGGGTTTTCTGGGACAGAACGGTTGGTCTGCCATGGTTTTCTGGCCATTAGCAGTTTGGAGTCAGCTGGAGCAGCTGATGCGAGCTGGTGCACAGGTCTGGGATAAACATCGCGCTCAGTATGAAGGGGGAAGTTTGCTGAGGAGAGGGGGCACTTCTTTCTAATGTTCCTGGTTTTGCTTGAGCTACTGATCCTGCTACTCTTCCTTCTTGTGAGGACTGCTTTCCTGTTGGACAACTGTACTTTCTGGGGACTGAGTATATCTTTGTATATTTTATATTGGCATTGGTATTAGTTTTGCCTTTTCGTTAGATCTGTTTTCATTTCAGCCCATGGGTCTCCTCTCCTTTTTCCAATTTCCCTTCTCTGTTTGTGGAGGGGTGATGGAACTTTAACTGCTACAGCATAGTCCTGGATACAGGCTAAATGTGTATGTGTGCATTTCTATAACAATTTATTAAAAAATATTATTAACTGAAAATCAGAAGTGAAAAATTAAAAAAAAAAGAAAAAAGGGGGGAAAAAAGGACTTTGAATTTTTCAGATTCTGCTTTCTGTACATATATTCACTCTGTTATTATGTCTGTGTGAAGTTTTATCTGTCATTAAGTCTGTGTGAAGACTTATCTGAAGGGGAAATCTTACCAGAGCAATAATCACTAGGAATGTACAAGACTTCTTCAGACATCTGTCATATGTAAAAAGCCTTATATGATCCTGTAGCCTGCCTAGTCTTTTCTCATTAGTTTGTAAAGAAAGAGATTTAAATCAGCATCCTTCATAGAAAGAAGGCCATTCTAGAAGTTGGAAGCCTACGTACTGATCAGCTTTTAGCATACACAGGATTATAAACCAGGAATCTTACTCATCTTGCTAAAGAGGTGGAAGATATGGAAGGAAACTGAGGAGAAAACAGTTCTGTCACAGGTAATAAAATTCTAGTACTATAATTAGGAGCTGGAATGACTGAAGCTGGTAAGTGAACATGAAGCACAGATTTCATTATTCTGCAGTTTGTTATTTACAGATAAAGATTATGAAATTTGCTTTTTTGAACATGGACCATCTGTGAGATTATGTGCTGTATCATTTTTGGTGTTTTGACAGTATTAAATAATTAAAAAGAACTTTTATTTCAGACTGTGTTTACAAATTTGCATGTGTAATAAAAGAGGGAAAACAAAATCTAAGAGAAGTAATTCAATATGACCTGCACTTATATGCCTTACTTTCCCTCCTATAACCTTGATAACCAGTACCCCAAAATAATTACTTCTCACTAAAATATCAGATGGGTAAAACAAGTCTTGCTGACACTTGCTCCTAAGAGCTGAAGTGGCTCTAACAGCTATTCACTGCCAAAGATCTAGAAAGAAAATGCTTCAGCAGAAATCTGTTCCCATCCACACATATCTGTGCATGTACCTGTGTGTAACACCACAGAGGCGATAATGTAGTTGATACCTTCATTTCTTAAAACTATTTTGATAATATAATTGTTAATCTTTGGAAGTAAGAGAAAATAACCACTACCCCAAGAAAAAAGTATATACTATACATAAACTAAAAAAACCCCAACACACCTTAATTCATGATTGCTAAATAAATAATATACAGCAAATACGTCTGTCTTTTGTCTTTTTTTTTTAAATTCTTTCCCACAGGCTGCCTTTGCGTGGCTTTTTTGAAAGTACGGTTGTGAAAGAATGGAAACCAAGATATAGTCACACGTACAATTTTTTATTTTTCATAGTGTTCTTGGTAATTTTAAATATATTAAACTACGAGTTATCTCAATCTTCAGTAGAAAAGTGTATGAATGTTTTTTCTTTTAAAGTGGCCACATGACTGATTTGTTTCTCTTCCTCAAAATGGTTTGCATATGAATTGGAGGCTAAATGATTGAATTGAACCATCCTTAACAAATAATCTAAACACTCAACTTCTTATTGAGAAAGTCATGACTTAACCCAAAATACAGCTATGCATTATTGAGATTCACCTACCTGCAATAAAAAAAATATTGCCTTTTAATTTTTATTGCATATGTTACTACATTTACATATACTGTTGTGCGTATTTATATTACCTTTTTTTTCATTATTGTCTTGCAATTGTCAGTCACCTGAAACCATATGGTTTTCCAGTCCTGTGGAAGCTATTGCTACAAGTTCTGATTTTTCCTGCTTGCATTCATGAGAGTATCATCTTTAAAGCTTTCAACTTCTCCTGTCTACATCACCAGAGGCAATGTACTTTATGATTCTAAGGCTCACCATCACAAATAGAATTGGAGGGGTCACAGTTGTTCAAATGATTAGATCGTGCACTGAAATAATCCTAATAGTGGATTTTTTATTTTGATTTTTTGCTTTTGCTTTTATTTTAAAATACTAGTTCTTTGTTATAAGGAAGATGATAACTGTGCTGGATATCTGGATCTAACAAAAGTACATCTTTCTGTAGTCAATAGTCTTCCAGTCTTACTAAACACAAGTTGCTACAGGTCCTTTGCTGTTTCAAAATAATTTCTTTTCTATGCAAGATTTTTCAGCTTGGATAATATTTGTCTTCTGAGTATGATTGGAGGATTGCAAATGTAATTTTAACTCCACACAACACAACTGAACTGTAATGCAGACTCCATATGAATAACTAAATCTGTCTTCAAACAAATTACAATAGCATTATGATAAATATTGTCTAAACAGATAAGAACCACAGAAAATACCACAGTGTTGATTATCTATTATTCAAACATCCAGAACTGAGTGCCAAGAATGTATTTACCATATGATACAAACTCTTGGTACAATTAATCGAAGGCAAGAACAAGTTTAAATTTCTGTGTTTGGGAATATTATCAAACATAGAATCCTTATTTTTGTTACAGCCATCATCCCTAATTATTTGAACCTGCAAGGTTTTTTCTTTGATGCAATATATATATATATATCACCTTTTATAAAAAATATCTTTATTTTAGTGACAATACGGACCACTATTCTTTTCTGAATGCTTTATGTACAAGGAACAGTCAGGCATGTTGCCAGCCTTCGAAGGGCAGGCTTAAGTAGCCTGCTAAGAATAAGCATCCCCAGAGGGATGAATTCTGCTGAGTCACGAGCTGATTGCACAATTCCTGTGCTGATGTACAGGTAGAGACAACGAAGAACTGATCTCCTTTCTTTTCATGCCACTGTGTTTACAGATACCTGTTGCATCCATGCTCAGTATTCTCTTTTCCAGGCCAAAGAATCCCAGTCCATTCAACCATTTCTTTCATGCCAGCTGCCCCCTTTTTAATCTTTAAAATTTTAATTTATCATTCTCCAAATCTTTTCCAGTTCTACTATATAATTTTTAAAATAGGTGATCAAGTCTGCACTGAAGACATGAACAAAGCATATATACATAGTGGGATAATGAGGTTTTCTATCTCAATCTCTACTAATTTCTTAGTAATTCTAACACTCCATTTGAATCTTTTTATCTGCGGATTGAGCTGATTGATAAATGGTTTATAACCTCAAGATCTTGTCCCGTGGTAGCCCACAGACAGTCATTTAACATGGAAGCTAGAGGGGTTTTTTGAGGGTGTTTGGTAATGAAGCCAGAATATTTTTTTTCATTATAGTATCATATATTTATAAATAGATATGTAAGCTTATAAATGCTCTAGACAAAAATCTAGGCCATAACTCAATCTAGGAGTGATTTTTCTTTTTTTTTTTTTCCTGGTTTATTTAATGTTTACACACACACACAAAAAAAAAAAACCAACCCAACAAAAAAACCACACACATAAAAAAAAAACCAAACAAAAACCAAGGAGAAATGACTACACTGACCATATCAGAGAAAATTTAAAATGACAAAATCTCATAGAAGACATCATGGACAAATTTATAAGTTCTGAAAAAAAGAAAAGACCAATTTGTTAACTATTTCATGTGTTTCTGGTTGTACATTTGGTACTGCAATGCATTTTTTCTACCTGTGATAAAGAAATGACTTCAAAATGTCAAGTTTTATTTTGGTGTGCTTGCTTTGCATAAGCATGTGATCTTTCTCTCACATAAGAAGTTATACTATGTTTGGTTTAACTAAAAAAAGAAAAAGTAAAAAAAACCTTCAGAAACATGCTTTCAAAATTATATATGCACTTTCAAAATGAACTTTTTGAGCAGAAGTTTGTGTGTGAGAGAGAGAGAGAAGGGTGAGCATATAAGAATACCTTTTCATCAGTTTTGTAGTTAGAATAATTTCAAATATAAGTCCAATCTAAAGAAAAATACAATCTATAGTAGTCTAGATCACATTTGAAGGCGAATCTGTGACAGTTCAACCTTGTAGACAAGGAGTATGAGTACGAGTTTTACGAGAGCTCAACAGTTTGCAATGTTACAAACATCTTACTTCCACTGAAACTAAATGAAACACATTTTTATTTGTTTGCACATCACTGTCAGCATTTTTCTGTTTCCTTTTTGCAAAATAGTAGGAGTGTGGAGAGATGCAAAAGAAAAAGGAGAGATAATTGGTAAAGTAAACTTCGGGAATCATTCAAAAGAAAACCATTTCACTGGGTCACAGAGCAATTTGAGTTGGAAAGGTCATTCAGTCCAAAATCTTGCTTAAAGGAAGGTCAGCTATTGGGTCAGATAAGGTTTCTCAGGGTTTTTCCAGTACCTTGGCTTTGTATTTTGTATTTTGAGTGTATGAAGAAGACTTGTAGAGCTATCTGAACGGACTAAGCCATTTCTACATGAATGTTTTGAGTATCTCAAGGGAATATCTTGAAATAAGCTTATAATATTTTACTAAGCAGATACTGCAGAGATTCAGAATTATTTTTCAAAGATAATTATTTTGCTGTACATGCTTAATGCCTGTCATGTTAACTGTCACAGATTTCCAGGAGAGATCTCTCTCCTTCCCTTTTCTCTTTCGTACAGCAGGTTAGAAAAGAAATGAGAAAAGCAGAGTGCATAATTAGACAGTCTTTCAGTTTATGTCAGCTTATTAAGGGTTCTATTCTTCTAAAAAGTGTATCATCTCTTGATGAACTCACTTAAATGAGGCACTGCCTTTGTTGATAGTGTCTCAGATAACACATGAGGTAGATCAGAGGTTAACAGAGTAATTTCACTTCACGTTACGGAAAATCTATTTGAAGATAGATGAAGTACAGATATCACGTGATGTGAATAATCATATGCAGGTTTTAGGTTTTCAAAAGATGTTATCACGCTGACTATTTCTTTGTTATAAGCTAAACTGCTCAGACAGTACTTTGAGGATTTTGAGGATTCTTTTTTTTTTTTTTTTGTCAGCCTTCGGGAAATAAAACTGCAGTTTTATTTCAAATATATAACTAATAAATTATATTTCTATTTTTATTTCATTTCTATTTTTAAGATTTAAAATATATACTTATATAAAGATACAGAAATGCACAAAATATATTAACTACTCACCAATTTTTGCCTGATTTTTAGGTTTATTTTACCACCTCAACATTCAGGAGCTCAGGTTTTGAAGTCACATTGTGTCACTGTGTGCTTAAAAAATACATTATTCAAATCACAGTGCATTACACTGGAATGCAAACCAAACTAAATTCTTTAACTACACCTTTTTTTGACTGGATTCATCTGGCTGGTGAATTGGTGCATTTCTTAAAACCAAATCAACAAGCAGAAACTGAAAATTATCACCTTCTTGAGGGAAGAAAAATGATTGAGAGTAATACATATCCTTCTCATTACTACGGAGTCAAGTTTTTGAGCATGAACACACAAGCAGGAGTCATTATCTTCCTTTTGCCATTTTGGTACATCTGTAGTGATCAAGCTAAAGACACACAGAACACAATAGGTAACATCAAACACCATTACCCACTTTGCTTAATTGTTTGAGTTTACCCTTCAAAACTGAGAGCCCACAAATAAGCATCATATCCTACTAAACATGGTATCATACTAAATGTCAGGTGACAGTTCAAAATTATGTAAATGAACTGCGAACTTAATCAAGCTAAAAAAATTAATGGAAACTTCATGTCTAGATCCTGATAACAATTTTCAAGATCTTATCTTCACTATTTTTTGTATTGATCACATAAGTATACAGAAGACTAGCGTCTTAAATATAATACATGTATAAAGTAATAAATTCAATTTATAATATACATTTATATTTATGCATTATGTATTATATATTCAATGAAGTATCATGTATATAAACATGTATATATCTATAATGCTGTTACAGCACTTTCAATAATTGTTTTTGACAGTCATCACCACCTCATTCAAGAGATTTACTATCTCATAATTTCATATCATAACTTTTCAAAATATTTTGTTAAAAAATAATATTGAAATCACCCCATTTTCTCATCAATCTATCCATTCCATTTTAACAGCTAAGGCTCACATAAGACAATGAAAAGTAGCTGCCACAAAATTATTTCAAGCAATCTTTTAACTTATTCTTGTCAACAACCTCTTTAAGAATTGCAAGCAATGCAAACAGTATTTTTTTTCCTCCAAAGTAAATATTTAAAGTTCAATTTTATTTTTTCAGAATCCCTGTAAATCCCTTTAGTCATAATAATAAGTTAAGAAAAGGTATTTTCATAAAAATTAAAATTGCTCGGTGATACTTCTTATCTGAATATCCAACTTCTGTAAAAGAAAATATTATCTTCCATCCCTTTTGCCAACTTCTAGATCAGAAAAGGGCAGTTAAAGCATGTCCAGCCTCCCATTAAATAAAAGGTAGAGCAGCTTCACTGCCATTAGATAGAAGACTCTTATTGTTTTCTTTTGTCTTGTTGCTGTATTTGTTGGTTTTGTGTGGTTGTGTTGTTTGGAGGTTTTTTTGTTCTGTTGGCTGTATTCAAGTAACATACAGACTCAAGCGGGCTATCAAGGAATACCAAACCTAACCATGCTCAAAAATATCTTGGAGGAAAATTTCTAGAATTTTACTTCCATAAACTTGACATGTGGCTAATTTATTTATTGCAGAACCTGATGCAAAATTTTTATTTCTCTAGCCTGGGAAAAAATGATCAGTGGAGAATCAGGAGAATAAATACTGGCTTTTTCACCAGGTGCTGCCACAAGTCTGAGTAAGGTCTCTGGGGTAAGTTCAGATACGGTACTTACGAGCCAAATGAAAAGATGAGCCTAATGGGTTTCTTCAGGAAAATTTTGAGGATGCATTGGGTTAAAAGAAATTTTGCTATAGTGAAATGCAAATTGTACAGGTGATCTGAAGAGTATTGATCCCTCAACTGTACTGCTGGATTTTTCAGTATTTGTGGCGTTTTTGAGGAGAGAGGCAGGAGGAAGGTATTTATGGAGAACAGATAAGAAGAGAAAAACATCCGAACTGCAAACATGATGATACAACATGAACTGTGGAAATAGGAAAGTGTAAGAGGATTTTAAAATCTATTTTAAATCTAAAAAGCAAAGAAAATTTAGTTGCTGGCAATCAAAATCTTTAATAATAAGTTCTAATATTCAGATTTATTCTTCACAAACCATGAAAATATACATGACATTATTTCTTTAACTAAATACACAGCTCTAAATTCTACCTTTAAACACTGAGTTAGTGGTAACAGTTCTACTTCCAACGTTTCTGTTGAATTACGGACCTGAGGGTCTTACACAATGGCAGCTACAGTTCTAGCGTATCTCAGGATTTTTCTAGTGGTCAACAATATTCTCTATGGAAAGACAACTGAAAGACTGAAGTTAAAGAACAATAATCTTTCTGAAGGGCTGGAATATATGGGCAGGAGGAATAATTAAAGCTGTTGTAATGAATTTCAGGCAGCAATGAATACGTTATATAATGAAATTCAGGCAGAGGTAGTATATCTATGAAAACAGTAGTCAGGAAAGGCACCTCTAATGAAAAATGTTATTTATTTTGAAAGATATTATAATTTATCTTTTACAAAATAAGAATTTCAGGAATCTTAAAATAGATTAATAGTTAAAAAATAGATCTAATGTTGATGAGGAAGGACTGTAACTTTTCCATATCAGGGTAGCTTTTAAATGTCTAAACACAAACAGACTTTTTTTTTTCCTCATGACAAACTGCTTATTTTTTTTCATTAGAAGCAGAAATTTTGTGAATACATGTGTTTATAATGCTGTGGTCCAAAGTGATCAATAAATCACAACAGTAAAAATACTAGTACACCTACTGTACCTAAATCTGATAACTTTGATATCCAAACTCTCATGAGAACTACATCCCATAAAGTGGTTTAAAGCTACCTAAACTCTAAATACGAGCACAGGAAAAAAACCCAAACAAACCAAACAAAACCAAAAACATACAAAACCCATAGCCTGCACACTACCCAACTATACTGTCCTATATGAATTTTTTAAAATTATACCAAATCAGATACCCTGTATGATGAACATACATCACACTATCGTTTCAAAATCTTGTTGAGCATGTTGTTGAGGTCTGAGTAGAAAGGAAGATTCTCAGCATTCCTATCAAAAATGTTGGAATGCTGATTTCTTTCCTCCTATGAAGTTTCTATTCCTGATTATGAGTACAGCCTGTACAAGGATGTTACATCTGTTCTGGTACTGAACCCTACAAATCCTGAAACACCAGTTGAGTTACATGACTTAGTTTGTTCTGTGAAGTTTTATATCCAGGAAGAATAATCTGAATAACGGGAATCTGGCAACACTTCTTAGAAATAATTCTGCAACTGCATATGAGTCGAGAATGCCAGAAGAGTTAATTTTATTTTTGGTACTAGATACAATAAGTTGAACACAGACATAAGTATGTACGTGTAGAAAACAAGTTATCTTTTAACAGAGATTTCCACCATCACTGAACAAAACGTGTAGGCTAACTTACAGTGTCTAGTAAAGTACCCTAATTTGGTAGAATGAACCATAGCCAGACGAAAGGCAGAAGATCTATGAAACATAGCCAGAAGAAAGGGACAGAAGAAAGCTATGTCTGCTTCTGGAATTCATGCCTCAGAGAATGGAGATACTAAAATTTCTCCTACGTGTGAAAGCACACTTACAGGTAGCAAAGTTACATACCTTACCTATTTTTTTTTTTATCAGCAATGAACAGATAGATTTATTTGAAAATATTTCTCCACTCCCAGTCTCAGCATGAGACAGTTGTCTAGCATAGAAAATTTTAGACAAAATAACTCAGGTTTGGGATAGACATGAGTTTTTTAGAAGAACCTTATTTACAGCTCGCATGGCAAACACTGTGTTTTACAGCTAAACCCCCAAAAGTTTAAGTAATTTTGCCTGGGATACAAAGTATACTGCAGCATATGATCTGAGAAAACAAACAAGTGTTATCAGAGGTTTCCCAGTAGGATTCTAGGGAAAACCTGATCCTATGATATACAGTGCGAACAAAATCAAAGGCAGGCCACAAAGAGAAAACACAATATAAAATACAGTACAGAACAGTTTCCATCTTGACTGTAGCTGAAGAATAGCTGTTCTTTCACAATATATCACTTTTACTATTTTATTTATATCACCCTCAGCTTCTGGCACAGCTCTGGGGAGTATCTTGAACAAGTACTCAAGTAAATCAACATAACTGAACTATAATTCATTAAAAGTGCCTTTTACAGATTTTCAATTATTTCCATAACATTTAAGTCATTGCTCTCAATGCAGTTGTATCTGCCAGGAGCCCACTTAATGCATGTATTGAAATCATCACTTTTCGGTACACCTGAACGAGGAGAGAAATGTTAAGCCTTTGTATGAATTGAGATACTCAACGAAGCAAGAAACGGGAAAAGAGCTTTTCATATCTAGGTGACCAGTTTAAATACATCCCAACTCATTAGTGACTGGATATTACTATCTAAAGACTGTCTGTTGGTCTATGTGAAAGATTTTGTTGATCTTATTCCAGTTCCTAATGGAAAGGTCCATCATTCTGTGTATCACAAAACAGTTTGGCAATATTCCTTGTGTTTTGAGTACCACCAGCTTTCATCGCAGACTGGAAACTGTAATACAATGTCCTCTGACGGGAGTGATTCTTCTAGGGTAGGAATGAAGAGCTCTGCTAGAATGAAAGCAGTTTCTCTACTTAGTCTGTGCTCTGTTGCAACAAAGCTAGCAAAGAATTAATTGTTCCTTTTCCAGAATATGCAGTATATTGCAAACATATGCTCTTACACTACTTGTAAGATCTTGGTGATAACACTGCTAAAGTTACTAATCTTCAAAGAGAAGGGTGACTTAAAAATCTAGAGTTGTAGACAGAGAATCTGCTGTAGATTCCTATTTCTGTTTTCATCCAACTTATGTACAAAGGGAATAATATCGTATTTATTTTCTTCAGGTTAATTTTCCTTGCTTTATGTAAATATGAAATAAACAGGTAAGAAACCCTTTCTTAAATACATAAATACCTTTGGTTTTTAGGAAAAAAAAAAGCACAATTATTTTCCTTTTAGGTTAGTGAAGTTTAGTTAACTAGAACCTACAAATCTTATAGGAAGAGTTATCTTACTAACAGAGATGGAAGCTGGGTTGGCCACTAAATAAATGTTAGATGCACTCTGTTAACTTCTCTCTCTTCTCCTTCTGGGAGAGAGACTTATGGTTGGGAAAAAAAATGTTAAAACAGCTTTAATGGAACAGTAACAATAAAAAGAAAATATAATAATATTAATAAGAAAATAATGGAATATATTCAACTACATACAAAACAAATATGGAGAGTCCAGGCAGACTGGAACAAGATATGGGAACTAATCTCAGGAACTGGGCTCAGGAGCAGTCAGATTGGGATCAAAGGCAGAAGAACAGACAGAGTCTTCCTTGGATACTGGCCATTGAAGAAGAGGGCTTGACTTTTGCAGTCCCTCAACATTATACTGAGTATGGCATGAATGGAATAGTTTGTTGCCGAGGTCTGGATCACCTGACCTGCAAACGCGAACTTTTTACTTACAGCCTTTTCGCTCACTGCACCCCACCGTGGGACACAGGATTGAGCAGTGACCTCGGTCTGCACAGGAGCAAGTCTAAGCCAGATCCTTTCTGCACACCAACCCTTGGCAGTGACTGTGAACACCAAGCGTTATCACTGCTAGAAACAGACAGTGTCTAATTTGCTGCCCCCCCCATCGTGGTGCACAGGATTGAGCAGTGACCTTGGTCTGCACAGGAACGAGTCTAAGCCAGATCCTTTCTGCACACCAGCCCCTGGCAGTGACTGTGAACACCAAGCGTTATCACTGCTAGAAACAGACAGTGTCTGCAACAACCTGCCGTTAACTTCAGGCAGTGCCGTCCCTGAGCAGAGACTGAGCTGAAAAGTAAAATTATTGAACAATGAATTGGTTCTGTTCTAGGTCAAACCAGGACACTCACTTAGGATAATTCTCTACCATTTTAAAAATAAGACAAATTGTAGAGACCTTGAAATATTTTTTTTTTTTAATCTAAATGACAACAAGGTAAGTTAATCAGCTCTGACAAGAACTTTGTTATTGTTCCATCCAACACAAGCAGCTTTTCCAGGTTAAAAGTATGTTCTTCTTCACTATCAACCATATCTGATTCTCTATTCAGCATAATTATTGTCTTACAAAACTATTACAGCCTCCTCACTGAGGCCATTATTATTTACAGAGGCTGCAACCTAAGAACTGCTTCCATTACAGCTTTGGACTCAGCTTTTGCTAATTTTGTTTTAGAATATTTGTATATTTCATTCTTCATGTAAGCATACACCATATGAAGCATATTGTCAGGAGAAACATCTTTTAATGAATATCAAGAGAAGAATCTCTTCAGCAAATATCAAGAACATCTTTAATATAATGATCTGTGGAAGGGACTTTGGCTATATTGTGATGAGCTCAAGTTTAATTTCTATTTCCCTCGTATCAGAGTGCCTGAACTAAATACCTTATCATCCCTCAGATATTAAATTTACTCATTCTGCTTTTTAGTCTTTTTTCTCCTGAGTTTCAGGATTTAGTAAAATTGATCTTGGTTTATAAGACAACAGAAGTATCAGTCATCCAGTACTTTTATAAAAAGTAATAAATACAGCTTAAATGCTAACCTGATCAAAAGAAATTTAAGTGGCTCGTAAAGCTCTTGAACAGTAGAATATTGTTTATAGCAAAACTTCCCATATGCCCTTCTCATATATAATACTTCTTTCTTTCCTTGAATGTCTTTTGAGAATTAAAAAGGATTTACTAAAAAGAATTTTATTGCAGTTCCTCTTTAAATAGCTCACTGAGGGATGGTGTATTTATGCAGTAATTTGGTTCTCCTGATAATTTATTATCAGGAATTAAGTCAAATAATTTACATCACCCTCCAAGAGCATAACAGTAATATAATGGTAATTTCTTCCCTCCCCCTCCTGAATTCTACATTACGAGGCATTAAATCTGCTAAGGAGGCAGTGGACTGATTTGTAGAGAGTGTTCAGAAGAGGAGGATTATGTCTTTGAGTATGCGAATATAACTGGGATGGAAATCTTTCCTAATGGGAGACATATTTTTCACTCTTCCTTAATGGGACTAGATAAAGTCTTTTACTTTTATTGTCAAATCTGAAATACCACTGCATGAAATAGAAACACTTGCTTTTAAAGAAATCATACAACATTACACAAAAAATTTCTGAATGTTCCTTAATTGAATCTGTTTAAATGAGATAGGAGAACTCAAGAAGTGACCCGAAAAGGTGTATGTGTTCATATGAGAATCAGAGTTGTACTAGGGCTTATCGGGACAGTTAAAATATAACAAACTTAAATGATGTTGAAACTATGACAATACCCATAATAAA
Source organism: Buceros rhinoceros silvestris (assembly GCF_000710305.1). Classification (NCBI taxonomy): domain Eukaryota; kingdom Metazoa; phylum Chordata; class Aves; order Bucerotiformes; family Bucerotidae; genus Buceros; species Buceros rhinoceros. The sequence goes on along the minus strand of NW_010412119.1, from coordinate 3,065 downwards.
GACCTAGTTTCATTTCAACAGACCAGCCTCATTGTCCACTGTTTTTTACTTTGTGACATTGTTCATGGAAATAAAAAATGGTTGCTAGTAATTCAGAAGGCTGCTCATGGTTTGGATGAGTGTACTCCTCACTGGATAAAAAACTGGCTGGATGGCCAGTGGTGGGGAATGGAGTTCAATCCAGTTGGCAGTTGGTCAGCAGTGGTGTTCCTCAGAGCTCAGTATTGGGGCCTGTTCTCTTTAACATCTTTATCAATGATCTGAACATGGGCATTGAGTGCACACTCAGTAAGTTTGCAGATGACACCAAGTCAGGCAGGTGTGTCAATCTGCTTGAAGGTCAGTAGGGTCTCCAGAGGGATCTGGACAGGCTGGATCGATGAGATGATGAAAATGGTAGAAGGTCCAACAAGGGCAAGTGCTGAGTCCTGCATTTGGGTCACAACAACCCCTTGCAATGGGG
>NW_010412119.1:0-2221 GCF_000710305.1 Buceros rhinoceros silvestris | reverse complement strand
TAATAGAGAAGTGATTGTATCTCTGAACTCGGCACTGGTGAGGCCACACCTTGACTACTGTGTCCAGTTTTGGGACCCTCACTACAAGAAGGACATGTAGGTGCTGGAGTGGGTCCAGAGAAGAGCACTGAAGCTGGTGAAAGGTTTAGAGCACAAGTCTTTATGAGGAGCAGCTAAGGGAACTGGGATTGTTTAGCCTGGGGAGAAGGATGCTGAGGGGAGACATCATTGCCCTATACAACTACCTGAAAGGAGGTTTTAGTGTGTCGAGGGTCGGTCTAGTTCTCTTCCCCCAAATAACAAGCAATAGGGCAAGAAGAATTAGCCTCAAGTTGCACCAAGGAAGGTTTAGGTTGTATATTAGGAAAAATTCCTTCACCAGAAGGGTTGTCAAGCACTGGAACAGGCTGCCCAGGGAAGCAGTGAATTCATTACCCCTGGAGGTATTTAAATGATGTGTAGATGTGGACCTGTGGGACACAATTTATTGGTGGACTTAACATTGATAGGTTAATGGTTGGACTCTACGATATTAAAGGTCTTTTCCGACCTAAATGATTCTATGATTCTAGACTCTGATTATCCTTTAACCGATTCACTATACTCATTTTCATCTCCTTAAGATTTTGACACCAGCACAATGAGTGCCACATTCTCATTTTGAGGTGAGAGCATTAAAAAAGTAATGAAATAATGCACAATAAATGTTCTCATGCCATGAAAACGCATCCACCAAGTCACAATTTGTAGTTGCACTGAATCTTGTGATGTTTATGAATGCTATATATGCTGAGATACAGTAATAAAATATGTGTTGATGTAATGCTATGTATACTGATACGTATTAATGGCAACAGACCATTAGTGTAAGTACTAAAAAACCCCCACATTTTTAAAATAGAAATAATGGTTCTGAAGAAATATTCCACATCAAATAAAAGCCCAAAGCAAGTTTCACAGTAACAACAACAAAAATTTGAAAATACAACAGAGGAAAATAAATAATCCTGATAAATCCTTTATGAAATAGGCCCTGTAAATAAGTCCACCCTGTACAAAGGACTTATAACTGTAGGCTCTTCAAGCTACCCTTAGGAAACAAAAGAGATTAGCCAGGGCTAAATTATATCCCGGAGCACAGATAAACAAGTTCTGCAGTCTGAAAAACCATATAGGTACAACGCAATGTTGTGGGTTTTACTATTTCATACTACTACATACAGCTTCCGCTTCTCTTACTCCATTTTCTCTATACCTCAAACCATGGATTTTCTATAGGTGTGTTCAGGACAAAGGAATTAACATTAACAGAAAAGACTATCCATCTATTGAATGACTTCTAAAGATAAGCTCAGGGGTGACTTAAGGCTCTCTAGTATTCTAGATTAAGATACTACTTTCCCAGTTGAACTGAAGTTACACCCTAAGCCTTAAAGCCCCTGTGATGGTTCTAATTGCAACCTAGTTAATGACACCAAAAGTCCATTCTTTCATTGTATAAATAGCATTTTCTGAGTGCACTCATAATTTCTATTTTCAGTAAAATTCCATCTGACTCAATTCTGAAAGTTTCGGTGTTCTGCTCAAGTTATGACCATTGTATATTTGTCCATTTCAGGAAATCTAGCATAAATCAGTCCATGCCATATATCTGTTGCCATTTTGGAGTTCTAAGTGTGCGTAATGGCAGGTGAAGTGGAGGAAGAAAAGATGGTTGTTTCATTTGTTTGTGTTTCATGAGCTCATGTGTGAAGAGATACCATATCACTAAGTTATTCGTATTAATGGCAATTTACTCAAGTCTGGACAAACCCTGGCCAGGTCTGCACAAAGGAAGGTTTGGAATAGCACCTTGACCTTGTGAATGATGATGAAAGTGTTTTCGTTGGTTTCAGTGGTAGAATGCTATGCTTACAGGCAGAGACTTCAAAAAGCTCTATTCTTTCAGTCTGTTCCCCTAGTGCAAATCTGCTGAAGGTATTCCATGAACAAAAGAAGTTTCAGGTGATTTGATTCAGATGGTACAGTCAGGAACAAGTAGTTTCTGATAATAAATTAATTAATCGGTCTGTGAAATCCAATGCAATCTGACAAGATCTGTGACTCTAAAGAACAGAAAGACAAGTTGCAGAAGGATGTAATAAACACAGAATACTCTAAATCAATTTCCAATGTATCCATTTATTTTTACTTTTCCTAATACATTGTCTTGGGTTCAACA
>NW_010412118.1:15158-15416 GCF_000710305.1 Buceros rhinoceros silvestris | reverse complement strand
TGGGACCAGTGCTGTTTAATATCTTCACCAAAGACATAGGCAGTGGGATCAAGTGCACTCTTAGCAAGTTTGCAGATGACATCAAGCTGAGAGGTGCAGTTGACATGCCCGAGGGACTGGATGCCATCCAGAGCGACCTGGACAAGATGGAGAAGTGGGCCCATATGAACCTCATGAGGCTCAACAAAACCAAGCGCAAGGTCCTGCACCTGAGTCAGGTCAATCCTCAATATCGATACAGGCTTGTGGGAGGGATGT
>NW_010412118.1:12186-15065 GCF_000710305.1 Buceros rhinoceros silvestris | reverse complement strand
AAGGTCCGCCACCTGAGTCATGTCAATCCTCAATATCGATACAGGCTTGCGGGATGATCGTTTGAGAGCAGCCCTGCAGAGAAGGACTTAGGGGTACTGGTGGATGAAAAGCTGGACGTGAGCCAACAATGTGCGCTCACAGCCTAGGAGGTCAACTGTATCCTGGGCTGCATCAAAAGCAGAGTGGCCAGGAGGTTGAGGGAGGTGATCCTGCCACTATACTCTGCTTTGGTGAGACCTCACCTGGAGCACTCAGCTTTGGAGTCCTCAGCACGAGACAGACATGAAGCTGTTGGAGAGGGTCCAGAGGAGGCACACAAAAATGATCAGAGGGCTGGAACGCCTCTGCTGTGAGGACAGGCTGGGAGTGTTGGGGCTGTTCAGCCTGGAGAAGAGAAGGCTCCCGGGAGACCTTACTGCAGCCTTCCAGTAGCTAAAGGGGGCCTATAAGAAAGATGGGGACAGGCTTTTTAGCAAGGCCTGTTGTGACAGGACGAGGGGTGATGGTTTTAAACTGAAAGAGGGGAGATTTAGACTAGATATAGGAAGAAATTTTTTACAATGAGGGTGGTAAAACACTGGAACAGGTTGCCCAGAGAGGTGGTCGATGCTCCATCCCTGGAAACATTCCAGGGCAGGTTGGACAGGGTTCTAGGCAATGTGAAACAAGTGAAGATGTGCAGGGGTGGTTGGACAAGATGACCTTTGAAGGTCCCTTCCAACCCAAAGCATTCTGTGATTCTATGATTCCTTCCTGGCCACAAAGTCTTATGGGAGGGAAAGGAGACTTGGAAATGTGTAAGTGTGTGATATGAAGCAATATTCATAAGCACCAGGTATGGAGCATAGCGGCTTTATCCATGGTCTTCTGTCGCTGCGGAGGATGAAGGCATTGCATACGTTAGAGGCTGCAGCGGTGGGCTGTATTCTTAACGCTGGCTTAACAACTCCAATGAGGGATGACACTGCTGAAGAGGATCAGTTTAGGGTAACACTAAATATTAAAACCCTAACATGTTATCTCTCTTTGGTCATAAATCACACCACAAAGTGGATTGTAATCCTGAAATTCCTGGTTTTCCAGCATGTCCCCTGCTACTAGTGTTATTTAATACAGTGGGGAGAGGGAGAGGGGCTAGGTAACATGGATGCTTTGACTGACCATTCCGTCCACACACGTACGGAAGCAGTGACTGATGGTTAGAGGCTGCATGAAGCTCTGAGTACCCACCACACAGCAGCAGAGGACAGGATCATTTTGAAACACTGGCTGAGGTTACCAGGCAATCCTTTATTGCTGGAGATTAAACACATGCAGATTGTTTCAGTGATATCTTACATGGGAAGGGAAGTGTTTGATAGTTAAGGTAATGTTTTGTAGCCTTGACTTACACACACCTTCACAGCCTGGTGAGGGGGGTGAGATGCAGTGGGCGACCCTTAGCTTAATGCCAGAAAGTGATTAAAAACAATCAAAAATATGATGCTTCAACTGACAGGGAATGGAGGGAGGCTGTTGCAGAGGGAAAAGCTAGAGAGCTACACAAACCCAAGCATTCCTGGGAATGAAAAAACACTTTGAGGTCTGTGTCCCCACCCTCTGCTCTTATAAAAGGAGTCATAGACCAGAAGTCTTTAAACACATGGTTTGAATACGGTAAAATACATAGCCAGCAATGCCCCTGGGTGTTACGGTTACCTTGGCGGCAACCACAGCGCCCTTCAAGGAGCTCCACAGATGCAACCAGAGGTTGCAGTGGCCCGGGGGACCAGAGAAGGTTGAAAGCCTGCACTGTTTGGACACTGGTATTTTTACTGGGTAAACCCTGGGGAAGGATTCCTGAGTGCAAGCTGCCAACCCCCCAAAAACAACTTAGGTGGGGAGAAGCATCTGCTGTATGTTGACACATATAGCTTGGCCGTGCAAAATACTTTCCTGTCAGCATGACTCTTTGCAGTAGCTGTAAACGGAGGGGACATTGGATGGCTGCAACATCCTCCACACCAGCAATGACAGCCAGTGACCTTGAGATGGAGAATAAAAGGAAAGGTTTGTGAATAAGTATGTCTGGGAAAGAAAAAGATGGCTGGTTTGGGGCTTTTATAACGTAATTCTGCTCAGCCAAGGTAGAGAAGGGCATCAGAGCTCACTGGCAGAGCAGAGGAGAAGGTGGCGGAGGTGGCACTGCGAAGCTTGAGTTGCAGGTGAAAATGTATGTGATCTACCACTTCGCTTGGGAGTTTGCCCTTCACGTTTGAAATAGGTGCCTTATTTTTCATTCAAATATACCTGTCTTCCAGTTCTTGTATGCCTTTCCCTGCTACTCCAAAAATGCCTCTTAATACCGAGCTTTTCATCTACGTTATAGTGTCTATGTAATAAAATGAAATTTTATCTTCATATTTTTTTTTTCCATTGGCTAAACAAATGGGCAGCTTTCTGTCCTTGATAAAGGTATTTTTTTCAGCTATCTGGTATTTCCTTGCCCTCTTCAACACCATCTCCAGTTGCTCAGTATCCTTTCCCACAGCAGGGATATTAGCACTCTGAAAAACCAGATCAGCCTCAGTCACCAGTAGATACATGCCTTTATTGGTCTCTAGCTGTTCTCCGTTTAGTTAGTTGTTTCCTACTTACACACTGTTCATAATTTCATCCTCCATGTTTGCAAGGAGCCACTTCTTCATCAAGGCTCCCACCAAAGCAAAGGATGAAGGTGCAGAGGTTCTCTCTAGCAGGAGGAGGTCACCCTGGCTTTTTTGGCAGCTTGCAGAGGGCAGCTGGTGGGATGGGCACAGATAAAGATGTGGGTGGGTGATATTCAACACGCTCCCCTTTTTTGGATGTTCTGATGACCATTTTGTGGCTGTATGGTCTT
>NW_010412118.1:8515-12088 GCF_000710305.1 Buceros rhinoceros silvestris | reverse complement strand
CCTAGCTAGCAACCAGCTTTTTGATTACTGGAAGAGAAAATTATTGTGCAAATTATGGGGAAGGGATGTCTGCTGACTTGCAGTCTTGCCCTTTAAGGTGTGTTATATTGACTAGCCAAGAGAAAAAGGTGCTTAGCAGGGAGATGCCTTTTTTTCAGTTCCCTTTGAACTTACTAACGTCATCTAAAAATCAGGTGCTGGATGCAAGGAGATTTAATGCCGAATACTTTTTGGTGGCTAAATGCAACCCTTCCCATTTCCTTTCTGTAATCCTCAGGATAAAGCACGCACAACAGTGGAGCTGGCCCTTGTGGGGCAGGACTTGGCTTTGTTTGCCAAGTCTAATAACTGACATTGACTCCGAACAACTCCTTTGGAAGAGCTATAAGGTATAAATAATTAACACCTGTTAAATTATTCAAGCTGGAAATACAATACATGAATTCAGCAAGCTGACCAGGATACGAATGAGTAATTACATTAATTAACCCATGCAGCTAGCAAGAGCTGCAATTAGTTCACATTTTAGGCTGCTCTGCATTTTTTAGGAACAGAAAAGAGCTAAACATAAATAGAAATAAACTAAAGCTACAGTTAAAAAATATGGGTTAAATGATGTGGTTTGAATAATCAACAGACAAAATGCATTCAACTTGTATTTGATTTATGTTCAAATGGCTCTTCTTTCATTCAGGGAGGAAGCAGGGACGTTTTTGAAACCTTTAATGACTGCTCTCTGCAAGAACTTGAAGATATTTCCGAAAACTGTTAGTAGCGCGATGCAAGAAGTTATCCTCTAGACACTCTGCTCCAGTCTGCACATTTCTACTGTTCCTTTCTTGTGTGTTGGTGAAGAGGTAGAGAGATGAGGGAAAATATCAGCTAGAGTATATGTATTTTTTTAAACCCATTAGCATCGTGGAAGAAGTCCTAATGGTGATGTACAAATTTAAAGTTCTCATTTGCAAACACATAACGTGCCATTCAGTGGACAGTAAAACCTGAATGTACAGTGAAAGGCTTTTCCAGTAAAAAAGAAAAAAAGTGTTTAGTAGTTACAAAGGGAAAATATTGCATTAATTCAAAGCTTTGAGTTCAACCAATTAGTGTTAACTGAAGTTTTAGTACTGGAAATGGTCGTTGTCCAAGAGCTTTGTCTGCGTTACTCGGGTGGATGAATAATGCCCAGCCTCAGCAATACAGGTCTTTTTTCCAAAACGTTGGAACTGGTTGCATTGTAGACAGATAATTGAGATAGATAGATACACTATAGGCCTTCATATGGAAATACTCGCTGATTCTTTCTACTTATTGACAGAAGTGGATATATTCGGAATTTGTTCTCTTTTTGTGTGGTTTTTATTTTCCCTAAGGGCGTCATGCTGAAAATGTGTCTAAGACTCCTTATTTACACGAGGAGGCATCTGCTGTCCTCATTCCGTGAAGGTAATTCTTAGTTAGTATTGAATTTAAATGTGATGGAATTAGAAGAGCCTTGTTAAAATGGGGTTCACATCTCCAGTTTCCTCCCCTGGTAGATATTTTGTGGCTTATTGCATATAGATATCACAAATATATTTTGTGGCTTAGCCTCAAAAGCATACCTCTTTCTTCCAGCATCATTATCTGGGCTAATAAAAGGTTTTACCTCTCTCTACAACATGAGCTGGGACATGCTTTAACTTACTCTCAGCAGGACCCTGGGATGGCCTGGCTTTGCCAGCAAAGAATTGGGTACTCTGCCATTTCAGCCTGAGGATAAATTTATTCCCCAGAATCTCCTAATCTGTTTGGGTTTGAGTTGCCTTTTAAAAACATTATTAACCCCGTCTCCTGAGTGTTCTCTACAGAAATATTTAGAAGCTCAAGGGGCAAAACCCATCTATTTAAACCTTTCATTCTAGTGGGGCTCCTCTATTGATTCTTTCCCCGTAACTTAGACCTCCATGCTCAGCATTTGCTATTCTGCTGCCCAATCAATACCAGTTCTGTCTGGAGTTTACATTAGTGTTTTTTAAATAAGAGTTTGTTTGCAAAGTTTAACTTTATCTGTACATCTGAGATGTTTGAGAAGTGCTTTTATTTAGGTGATGGATTAATTGCTGTTGCAGTGATATATGTGTATATGTATGGTGGTATTAGCATGAACTATTTTAATTTAATTGACTTTGAGATTTACAAGGGAATATAAATAGAAAGTAAAAAGATCCAGACTACTGAAAATAAAATAATTTAAAGAAACTAGACTAAATACAGAATTGTGGTATATAGTAAAAATGAAATGTCTTCCCTTTTCAGATTGGTTATTCCATTGGTCATTAATACTAAAAGAGAGAGATTTTTACGTTTATGTGTCCTGACTTTCATGTGCACGATCGGAGTTGCTGCATGTTTTCCTAGTGACAGCATGTACTGAGCATTGCGCCAAGAGCGAGGAATTGGAGAGAATCAATGCTTTAATGTCTATTAGTGAATCAAATAATCAGTTCAAACTTTCAACAAATCCATCCATCTATCTTTTGCGTCTCTGTAGGGGAATACATAGAGGTGTGGTAAAGAAAACCCACCTAAAACGTGATACCTGGTCTGCGGGGACTCATAGGTGCAGCTATTACATCTCCGAAATGGTTGGCTTATCAATTAAACTGAATATTAAGAAGAAAGAAGCTGTGAGTCTGACATACATAAGAGACAGACGGAGAGACAGTGCTGTGGTTTCATAAATGACTACTTTTGCATCAAGATGACCCGTAATATGACACGCACATTCACTTCTTTAGAGTCCTAGTAGCTAACTCAAGAAAAGCTTACAGTATTAGTCCTACCTTATCGCTGAGAAATAGAATATATTATTATATATATTTGATTGAATGTTTTAGGGGGGTTTGTTTTGTTTTGGCTTTTTTTGTTGTTGTTGTCGTCGTGGGTTTTTTTTGTAATGATGGTGATTCAACAAGTATTTGGTGTGAAGTTTTGCAGACGTGCACCTCGAGCTGGGAGAGCAGGGCAGTAGAGGGCAGCATTACTCCTTGTGTTCTGTGTTTTCTCCTCCTGAAAGAAACGAGAATTAAAAAGCAGGGGAAAAAAAGAAGAATGTGGAGAATGCTGTGCCTGCCGGAGCTGAAGGCCATGTAAGGGAACAGAGCAGGGCCAAACACCCACTGCTCGGGGATGTGGCACACGGTGCGTCACGTTACATCATAACCAAATCATGAGCTGAAGAGTTTCTTTGCTTTTAAGCAAAAACAAAAAAGGAAAAGAGTAGGTTAAAAAGAAAAAACCCAAACAAATTGACATTTTTGTATCTGCAAAGGAGCAGGGGGATCTTTGAAGTGGGCTGTGAATGTGCACTCTTGTTCCAGGGAGCAGAAGTATAAAATACATTGCCTTCCCGTGAGCCACAAAACATGTTTTTATGCTGCGTATCAATATTGATCCTTCCTATTCTAACATAAGATCCTTTCACAGCACGTCAGATGCTTTGAAGATGAGTTTGTACACTGAGCTTTGTGTATATGGTTTGCATAAATAAAAGATTGAAGCAAGCGTCCTGTTGTTTGGGCTGAACAGCTC
>NW_010412118.1:3077-8397 GCF_000710305.1 Buceros rhinoceros silvestris | reverse complement strand
AACCGCTAAAGGAAAAGCACAGACGATAAAGCTTCAACAGCAATAGTGCTGACAGAGAAGTAGCCTATAAAAGGTTGATACCAGCTGATAAATCTTTCTTTCTGGAGCACAGGGAAGCACACCCAAAGTGTGTGCTGTCTTTGTGGCATCATCACTTGCAAAGGATTTTTCCTTCTAGGTTTGAGGAAGCTCCCGAGAGCCGGTATCATAATTCCCTGGCAGTGAAAATTGTGCTGTTCTCCACTGAGTTCAGTGATTAGGAGGTGGTGGGGAAGACATGCCGGGGTGATCTTTCCCAACCTGTTTTACTGTGGAAAGGTGTTGCATAGGTGAACTTTCCCAGCATGGTTCAATGAATGTTTTAATGCTATGCAGCGGAGAGGAGTCAGGGTCAGAGCAAAACCAGCTGGAGTCAGAAAAGGCACAGCAGCCCTGGGTTCACAAAGCCTGTTTTGCCCGCAGCTGGTGAGGAGCTTTGGTTGCGCGTCTTCCTCTAAGAAGGGTAGTGGCCGTGCAGTGAGAGCGAGGAGGGAGACCTGCGCCTTGCCCAGGAGTTTAGCTGCTGATTTGAAGCAGAAATTATGCAAAGGTGAGAATAACAGCTCTGCCCATCCCCTGATTCACCCAACACAGCGGGGTGGTCAATCAGAAGATGCTGGAATGCTTAGGAATACTATCAGAGGAATGCTGGCCTTTAATACTACGATGTGTAGAGCAATCAGTTTGAACAAACACTGACAAAGAGGAAACTATGAGCATAAACGTTTTTACATGCTCAGAGAGCCCAGCTTGATGAAGTTTCCCCAAGCATAAATAAGAAATGGCTGTAGAAGTCAGCGGAGCACTGTAAAACCTGGTGAAACCCAACGTGAGCCCTTGATTGCAGATCATGCCTGGATGATTCTGTTTATTCCTTTGGTACCTTAACAAACCAGGGTCTCTGTGGGATGCAGCCACTTATTCTGAGCCTTAAATGGTCACAGGGATCAACTCTTGAGTACAAACCCTTTCTGGAAATGTTTTATGCAAGGAATGGTTTAGTGTTGCTGGAATTGTGGACTTAAACACTTCTGGATACTTAAGGAAAGTCTGGTACTTCAGTAAAATATTCGTAGTTGCTCAGGACATGCAGATACTAGACAAAGACTTCAGAATAAATTCTTGCACAAATCTGTTTCTAAAAAGGAAGGAACTTTCAGTGCAACTTATATTTATTGTTAAGGAACACCAGTGTGTTGTCCAGGCATGTAAAACAAAGATTGAAAATCTGTGCTTCGTGCTTATTGTTATAAATACTTGAAACATTCAAATAATAATTTTTAATAAGCAGGGGAATTAATCTGATTACGTAAAGAGGCAGTGCATTTGTTCACGATGCATTAATCATAAAATAATGGTAACACTGGTTATTTTCATATTGGTGGTAGTGGAATACTTGTTTATTTCTAATCCAATTTCAAATATAAATTAATTGTTTTGAAGGTTGGATAAATCAGCCCAACAGAGCAAGGCAATTATGGTAGGTGAGTGGAGCATTACTGGCAAGGAGAGATAAGAAATACTGCAGGGACCAAAAGGGCGATGAGAGGAAGCACCCAGAACTGCAGACTCTTGGGCTGGTGTGTGGTTTGCCACTGTTAAATCCAGAAAGTTAAGAAATGGCATCAAGCAGCTTCAAAATCAGGCTTTGGAAATGAGCTACTACTGATTAAAATAATTTTGGGGGGAAACAAGTCTCTTGCTGTTCATACCTTCCTTAGTACTTTGCTCTCTACCTCTTGCAACCAAAGAACCATGACTAAAAAAATCAGGAAGTTGCTGAAGGCAGCAGAGAAGAAGGAGAGAAGGGAGATGTAACCGCGTGGTAACAGCTGATGAGTTTAGCTGTGTTTGTGTAGCGTTTTAAAATTATACCATGAAGAATTACAGGCTGGCTCTCAAGACAAACCTCACTTTTGGTCAACACAGTTTTTCTACCAGTTGTCCTGGTTTGAGCTAAAACCAGGACACCAGTTTACTGATGAATGCTGATGCAAGAATCACTACTCCAAAATGTGCCCCTGGAAGCTGTTGTTGCTGGTTAGAGTCCCACATCAAGACAAACTAAGAGATGTTCTCATGCAGATGAGCAGATGAAGTGAGAAACGAAGGCAGAAACCTGGGGTTTGACCCCAGATGTCCTGATACCCTGCTGAGTTCCCGATTGTCTGGACTGTGTAATACGGTCAGGTCAGATCTATATTCTGCCCAAGTGCCTTTCCTGAGCAATGCAGTACAAGGGCGACACGTAGCGTGTGTGTGGCAGTTGTAGGATTTCTGGTTGTGTCTACGGCTCTGAAAAGTGAGGTTTGGCAGACTTTTGGTAGCCTGAGCATGTAGATCGTTCGATGACTGAGTGAATTGCAGAGCTTTTTGGCATTGGGGCGTTGTCCCTGTCGTGTGATCAGACTGGGATGTTTTCATCCTTTGGCAGTAACTTCATGCCGTTTGGTGCATGAGCTGGGTGAGACATGACTTGCAGAGCTCTCCCATCCCTTCACCATGACACTGAGATAGCATAGCAAGAGGATGAATATATGTTGAATAGTGAAGATAAAAGGGTCACTGAGCATGGGCTGTCCTGAGTGGTTAAACTCTGGTTGACGAGAAGTGCAGAGAAGCTGACCTGGCTATCCCAGCCACATCCCCGTGAAAACCAGTGGCCTCAGATCCAACAGATGGCTCTCACCTTCCTTCTAACATTTCAGCTTCTCCCAATCTCACAGACACATGCGTGAGAGCAGAATGAATGTGTTTTTCCAACTATGTCAAATGAGTTGATGTTTTCTGCAAGCTTCACCTCCATTGTATCCTGCATCTCATAGCTCCAAGACTAGATCGGCATCCTTACATTTAGTTTAATTGGTCCCTGGGTTCATTTGCCAGTAGCTTAAGGCTGAAAGCAAAAGAAAACTGCAATTCCAGGGCTCTCCTTGTTTAAAGCTGCTTTTGCTCTACATAGTCAGTGCCCTGGGGCTGCTGAGAAAAGCAGGGGCATAGTCAGCATCTAATAGTAGTAACTGCAAAACAGCACTAAGTATTTATGTTGGTATTCAGTTTTCAGAACAAGTGGCTGCTTAACGTGAGCCTAAAGAGACTTCTTAAGGCAGCCGAATGATTTTAAAGCTACTTCTGGCTTAATCCAACCCACAGGAAGACGTTTCTAGCTCTGCTCACGTCTGACTTTGCTGAGCAGTCCAGCCCAATCCGACAGCTGGGAAAAATCAACCGGTCACTTGAGGTGTGTGTGGACAGGAGGAACTGGGATCAGGGACGGTTGTTTCGATGCCTGACACGCCTGCAGATTTCCTGCTATTTGCAGTTCCTATCTAGGGGTGCACAGAAAATGTGTTAACTTTGTCTGGAGAAAGCCCAGCCCCAAAGATTTCATTTAGGCTAGGGATATCAGAAAGTGCTACTGGGAAGCCTGTGGCATGGCCTCCTATCCCACAGGGACTCAGGAGCAGCTGAACTAACACTGAAGCGAAGGGATGCAGAGACCCACCTGCCACCATGTGCAACTGTCTAAGGGATGAGTTGTTGAAAATCCATCTTTCCATGCAATCCCGAGGGAAAAAAACCGGCCTAGAAAGACATGTTTCAACTGAAGTGTGTTAGATGCTTTTCAGAGGGCAGAGGATCTGTGGTTTCTGTAGACACATACGCAGGGCTGGCATGAAAATAGGGTCTTGTTAGCAGGGAAAAGAAGTCGGAGGGAGTGTTTTCGTTGATCTAATGGAAGGACAAAGCTTTGAAGGGCTTATTGAATGTGTATTCAACTTTGGATATTGAGAATAATTTACTATGCCATTTTTATGTAAATCTCATGTTCGTCCCGTACAGATGACTGATACTCTTCTACTGCAGCCACCCAGAAGAAACCACAGGCTTTCCTCCAGCCTGGAAAAACAATGAGGGGAGGGTTATTTCTTACCTTGCCAGTGAGTGAGGTCCTTTGTGCCATCTATTTTTTCTGGGCAAAGGGCTCACAAAGGAGAACAGGAAACTTGGATCTTAAATCTGATTCTGACACATGCATCTGTGCACGTGAGGGTAGGAGGGCCTGAAACCCCCGTCTTACTTGGATGATTCTGTGCTGTTATACACTCATAATGTCTCATCCTTTTGCCTTGCATGACACACACATTCATTTTTGTGTTATGATGTATGCCCCAATGCCATATAAAAAGCTAAGCATATCACCGATTGCAGTACAGCACACTGTTATTTCTTTCTTGTCTCTGCAGTGAGCATTTTTTGGTAACGTTAATAGGTCTTGGGGTATTTTTTTCCTCATGCGCTCTACACAAAATGAACCTTATCCTATTTCCTAGGGCAGGCTGGAGCAGCTGCATGTTCTTCACAAGATCTACTTCTCAGTACTTCTTACTCATAATGGAAAGAATCTACATACTAAAAGAAAATCCTTGAGGTAATCCAGTTGAGATTTTGATTTGACTTTCAGCACTCTGGAATCAATGGGCTTTAAAAGCTGCAAAAATGCCCAACCGTGGTATCTGCATCCCTTCCGTGGGGAGGAATAAATGGGTTTTGGCTTCATTTGTAGAAGCTACAGAAAGACCAAAATAAGAGGGAACATCCAATGTCACAAGACAACAGAGCTTATTTTTGGAGATAAATGGGGCTGAAGAACTCCCCAAATACTGCCAATTCCTGTTTCTTGGTCTTCGTGAGGCTGCTTTGATGCAGTAGTTCCAGCCTCAACCCTATCCTTGGGGGGTGGATTATTTTCCAGCTGCCCCCTGCAAATCTGTAGTACACCATGGCCCCAGAAGGAGCTACTAGAGGCACTCTGTTTGGGGCAAAAGGCAAAAGGAATCACCAAACGTGCCCTAGGAAGGAGTCAGACGTGTTCGTGTTTCAATAGGTGGCACTCCTTGTGCCTCGGGGACTGGGAGAAATTTTGGGTGCATGGTGGAATGCAGGCAGCATCCCACGGATGAGACGTGATCACTCTCAGAGGTAAACTGCATCTCGAGTTGGTTATAGAACAATTTTTACAAGAGTTCAGCTCAGTATATGCTGCTTTCCTCTAGAACTTCCTGTATTTTCAGTCCTTCCTTCTTCACATCATAAAGGTGTTGCTGTGAATACGCTCACAGGGAATGCATTCAGCTTTGCAAGCGGCAGTGTGCCAGTGGTGGGTAGAGACCCGTAAATCACACACCTTCCCAAATCTGCACAAAGCCCCGAAGAACAGAGAAATACATTACAAAATCCAAGCGATCCCACTTTCTACCACAGGCTGATCTGCCTCCCT
>NW_010412118.1:0-2918 GCF_000710305.1 Buceros rhinoceros silvestris | reverse complement strand
AAGAGTAAGGAGTGGATTGAAGTGGGTTAGGCAGGGAAAAATAGTACTTCCAGGAGGAGGAAAATGTTTATGTATGTACTCGGTGATGCATCTCCTGCTTTTCTGTCCACGCTGTCCTGGCTGGCTCTAGCAAGGTGACATTTGCCTGTCAGTGATACCGCTTGCTACCTGAGCATTGACTGGCGAGCCCAGGGGGATGTTCACAGAATAGAGAGCTTTCAAATATGTTTTTAGCTTGGAAGATGGCAGCTGAGTGGGTGCATTTGGTGACAGATGATCCTTGAAAGGTTTAGAAGCAAAAGCTATTAAAACCTAGGAGCTGTGCAGAGAGGCACTACTGTGAGTACACCAGAGCCTGCTTGAAGAGAAGAAACACCGTTGTTTCGTGTGGCTCCCAGCAGCAAGACCCAGCACGAAGTGTTTTGGTGCAGAGAGGATGCTGTCTGCAGATACTCTTTTTTTTTTTTTTTTTTTTTTTTTTTTTTTTTTTTTTTTTTTTTTTTTTGCTTCCCACTTACTTGACATCCAGGCACAGTATCACTGTGGCTGCATCCGAAAAATGCTTTGGGATGACCGTAGTCAAAGGCTCCCATAACAAACTGAAAACAGCTTCTCTCTGTCCTCCTGAAACCAAACCAGTTGGTGCATTCCTTCCATTCCTGTCCCTAAAGCACTTCCTTATTGTTCACTGGATCAGGAAGGCAAAGCAGCTGCTCTGGGAGTCTGAGATTTTTTATTGGGATCTCTAAGGTGAAAGGAATAGGACCAGAGGATTTATTTTTATCTGCGAGGGGCAGTACCCTGGGATCACTGAGACTGCGCACCAGCCAGTACCAGGAAAGCCTGAAGTATGAACTGCAGGGAGGAGATCTGCACTCACCTGATGATTTCTTTGGGAGAGCAGTGAATACCTGAAAATAGGCAACTGCTGGCTGCCTTCCTGCGGCAGAACTCGGCTGTCAGGTTGTGAAGTCCTTTGGGCTGCTTGCGCCTCATTGTTAAATCAGGGAAGACCGGCCTTAGACTTGACAGCTGCTTGTTATAGTCCCAAATCCAAAACTGAGCCATAAAGATCTCTTTTTAGACCTCACAGGTCTTACGAGAATCTGCTTCCCACCTGTAAATAAGTATTATCTTTAAATATACTCAACTAAATTCCTTGCCATTTTTATTTCTCACTGTTTTCTCTGGATCCTTTCTGATCTAGGTACTGTTGTCTCAGTCCCAGGCTGTTCACCTCTGACAGAAACCAAGTCTAACTGCTTGTCATTGAGAAATTATGAACAAGTTTCCCCCAGGGCTGTTATTCTTTCTTCATTGTTAACTGAAGGTGGGCTTCCGTTAACCGTATCGCCGTCTCCCTTGTCCGGAAGTTGGTATCCCTTCTCTAGGAAGAGAAGGATTCCCTTTCCTCTAGGGAGAAAAACAATAAAACTTCAATCATGTTGGCTGAATGCTATTAAAATATTTTATTTATCATTGATTTCTAGTTTGTAGGCAGCAGGAGTGCATCTATTTAATGCCAGTCTTCTTTAAAATGGAAATCTTCAAAAGATATTTGGTACTTTCGTTCCTACTGAGTTATGCATGATTGAAATAGATTGAAATACAGTAAAAAATGATGCTGAACTTAAAGCACATTGGCAACCTGTGAAAACAACCAGGGGACTTTGCTTTTGTGCCTGGCACATAGGCATCAAGGCGACTGAAAACTGAAGTGTTTTACATAACCTATTTTTTTTTTCATGTGCCTCTGAAAAATTGCAGGCAGTACCAAAAACGTTGAAGAACCTGCAAAGCCTCATGCTTATGAACAGAGGCCAGGCCCTTCCAAACAACACTGTTGAGCTGGGAGCAGTTGTAATTCCTCATCCATTCTTTTTTTATTATTATTTTATTTTATAAAGACCATCTGCAGCTTGAAAGCTGGAACTTTTGACTCAGCCAAGCACCAGTATGTAACAGTAAGGCAAAACCCCCCCCAAACCCCAAACAACAACAACAACAACAACAAAAACCAAGGAAAAAGCTCAATCCCCTAAACAAGGTCATAAACATGGTCTCTGGTTGTCTCTCATTTTCGGCTAATGCCTGAATGGGAGGTCTAGACATGCTGCTAAGGGCAGATAGAAACATGTGGGTATCACCCACCTCCAAAAAAATGTATCCCTGGCTGCGTCCTCCCTTTGTCCTCACCAAGTGAAACTTTGAGAGAGGGGACCGCAGCAGCTGCTTCTGCTGTCCTGAAAATGTTTGAGCACGAAACTGTGCCAGTGCCCCCGTGCCTGCACCAAGCTGGGCTGTGGGGGTTTTTAGCCCCAACTCCTGCAGACTGTGCAGTCTCATTGGGAACTCTCCAAACCTATTTTCTTCCAAAGCTATTTGAGAGAGGGGACCGCAGCAGCTGCTTCTGCTGTCCTGAAAATGTTTGAGCACGAAACTGTGCCAGTGCCCCCGTGCCTGCACCAAGCTGGGCTGTGGGGGTTTTTAGCCCCAACTCCTGCAGACTGTGCAGTCTCATTGGGAACTCTCCAAACCAGCTATTATCTTGCCCACAGATTCCTCCTTCTGCCCTGGAGGGCCAAGCCCAGGAGCTGTGTTGTCATGGTGTACACCACTGCACCTTCTGTGCCTGGCAAATGCAGGCAAGGCAAAAGAAAACAGAGCCATTTGGCATGAAGGGCTCAGCTGATGCAGCTCAGTTATTTTATTCTGTTATTTTTGTGCTGCACACCTGTGGACTGTATTGCATAGGTAGAATCATCATGTAGCGGTTTGTCGTCACAAAAAATCCTAGTGCATGAGGTGTTGTGCTTGCACACTGGGAAAATCTTATCATGTTTCGTACGGCAGAAACTTGCTCACACTTCCATGTGGTTATTGAGGCTATGCAAAAAGTGTATTTATTTCCCATATTT
>NW_010412117.1:0-3646 GCF_000710305.1 Buceros rhinoceros silvestris | reverse complement strand
CCTCTCCGGCTGTCCTACCCTCTCCCCGGCCGGGCAGCGATGCCAGGGACCCCGGCAGAGCCCGGCCCCTCTCCTGGATGCGCCTCAGGCCCGCTGCCCTGCTGGGAACTTGTAGCTATACGTCTGGCCTGAAAATGTCTGGAGGTCCATATACAGGATGTAGTCGCACATATATGTGCGCTCCCATGTGAACTATAGAACCCATACGAGCGTGTTGATCTATAGGTGCCCCCAACGCGCGGGTAGCGCCGTTCCGTGCCGCGGCTGTACAAATCTATACGTACAGCCGCACAGGGAGGCTCCCGGCTGTCTATATGCACATACATGGAAGATGAAAGGTGGCCGGTCGGTTGCTGAGCGTGAAGACAAGCGGAGATGTTGTAAAATGCAAAAATGACATACGAGGCGAAGGGGATTTCAGCTCATCAGAAAAGGCAGAGGAGCTTTTATTTATTTATTGCTCGGAGTGGTCATTGCTGTGGGGTCTGGCAAAGATACGTCAAGTCGTGTACACGGAATGGAGGGGGTTGCTGGGGAGGGAGCAGAGGGTAAAGGCAGACGACGAATCACTTTTAAGTTACTGTAGGCTTGGAAGGGACAATGCGTGCCTGTGATTTTAAAAGGTTTCTCTCTCGCCCTCCCTCCCTCTCGCTTTCCCCCTCTCGTTTTCTCCTTCTACCACACAGTTTCCTGGCAACTGTTTACGTCTAGACTAGGGACATTTTCTCGAAGAAAGTGAGATGCCCAGGGACTATGTTTAATAATTAAAAAAAAAAAAAGGAAGAAAACTTTCTCTCTTTTGACCAGCATCAGCCATGATTAACTTGTTCCATGCTGTAATTCCCAACACCCCCCAGCACTCGTTTTCCACATTACATGATCCGTCTCGCCTTTTCCCCTCCTTCTCCCAGCTTTCCCAACAGTCTTTGGCCGGCAGCCCCCCTTTCCAGGGCTCGCTTTCGCGGAAATACTTCGATCTGGGTGCGTTTTGAGTCCCCCCAAGCCACTCTCCCCTCTCTGCCCTCTCCTCCCTCCCCCCCTCCCCCACCTTTTTTTTTTTTTTTTTTGTTAATAATTAGCTGCACTCTTTAATGGAACAATGGTAGATTATTATTGCTCCTTTTCAAAGATCCCATTAACAGGGTTATTATGCACTGCACGGGAAGTCAGGTAAATTAAACTTAAATTGCTGGAAATTAAGTTTCAGGCGGTTATGCGCAGGGAGAGCGGGTATTTTTTTACACCTTCAGGGGTTATTGTTTTAAATACTCCAACCCTGGAGCTCTACATGGCTCTGTCGGTTTGTTGTTTTTTTTTTTTTTCCCGATGTGATTTGGGGTCTGCTTGAACATTACAGGGAAGGCTTCTCTGCTGCCAATGGCTTTCTATGTCTGACTCCAGGAACAAGGGGTTTTTTCAAGTGTTTTCATGGTGTTGGCTTGACTTTATGGCTGCAATAAGTCCCTCGGTAGGGAAACCCCCGCTGTGTTCTCACTTCAGAAGGATCGGGAATTCCAGCTCCACATGAAAAAAAAGAGTTTCATTTTTTATTGGAACCAACTGCACTGAACTTTCTACCAAGTTCTTAGCGGATTCAGCTTTCACACAAGCAATACTCTGTTCTGTTTGCATTTCGAAATATTTGCGTGTTGTTTTAATCCCCTGATCTATCTGCCTGACTCTGCTTGGTGGGGTTGGCGTTTGCTGGCCAGAAAAGCAAAGCGACAAAAAGTGGGACCTTCCTGGCCAGAGAGCTGGGATTGTGCACCCTGCAAATACTTCTCTTTATCTGTATTTATACCCTGCCAGCTGAGTGATGTCTGTCAGGAGGGGAAAGCCGCCTTCCCAGCGCAGTGAAATCTGTTATTCCACCTTCTGGTGTCTCTCGCAACTTCCCCGCTTTATTGCCGCCTCCTCAGCAAACCTTGAGCCTGTTTTTTGAGGAGATGAGGCCAAAGATTGAAAAAAAGATGTGCTCAGCGGTGCCCTCAAAGAAGGGTCTAACTTAAGGGCTACTGTATAAGCTCGCTTCTGCAACCGTTATTGCTCGGTGTCTGTCTCCCTCCCGGCTGGGCTGGCGCTAGAGGCGTCCAAAGAAAATATATTCGCAAAATCCGTCTCAGATTTGCCTTCGGAGTTTAGTAGAAAAGGCAGGAGTGCGTCTGTTAAAGAGCTACGCTAAGAACCCAACATTTTAATTGCGTTAAATTTAATCTTAGACATTTTAAAAGCTGTTGAACCGGGAATAGAAACCACCAGTGTGCTAAACATTCAGTTCTCTGAGATTTAGTGCGGTTTAAGACCTCTGCTCTTATTTCCATGTATTATAGGTGGCAAATCAATTAGACCGCGGGCCTGACCCCCGGAAGATTAAAACTAGGACAGGCTTTGGGGGGTTTTTCACGTTGGGAACCAAGTTTTCTTATTTTCTTTTCCTCCTCCAAATAACCCAAACAACCGTCTATAGGGTCATCCTTCTGCTAAGAGGCAAGACAATATTTCTTATCTATAGCTCATCTAAGGTGTCAGCAATTAGCAAGCGGCCAGCTTCAATTAGTGCATTTTTATTTTCTTTTAAAATGCTGACTGTCAAACTACGTAAAAAGCCTGGTTTAACCACAAAGGTACGAGGACGAGCAGTATCTGCATACGGTAAAACTTGGCGGGGGAGGGGAGGGGGGAATTTTTTTCCCCCCAAACTATTTCGAGGGATTTATTTGCAGAGCAATCACGAGAAGTGAGAGAAAATATCAGAGCAAACATTTTCAGCAGATGTACTCACGCACTGAATTAACAGGACATTCCATTTCTTAGCCCAAAATTTGTATGCGGAGCTGATCATGCCAGATAATCGCTGGTTTTGCAGAGCTACAAATATTGCGTAACTCTGTAATGCAGTGTACGGGCTGTTCGGCTCTGCAAAGCTGTTAACTTCAGGCTCTCATCCGAGCCTTTTTTTTCCCTTCTTCTTTAGTCATCGTTCCCTTTCAATCTCAGGCTTTTTTTTTTTTTCCCTTTTTTTTCCTTGCATACCAATAAAGCAGATCTACGTAAGTTTGGGTCCATTCCATACACAAAGGGAAACTCTGCAAGAACAAATATAAGAGATATCAGTCAGAGAGGGGGTGGAGGATGAAAACTACTTCCTTTGCATGTTATTTCCTTGAATTATAAGGATTACGTTTCAGTCGAAATGTTCATTGCAGCCGTGGCATGAAACAATCTTGGCTTTGCTGCTGTAAACATGATGTTTAAAATAAATTAGCTCGTAATAAGATACCAGTTTCGTAGATACTTAAAGCTCCGGCAGAGAGAGCTACATTGGCAGCTCTACAGACACCATGTAATATCTGTAATTCTAGATTTGTAGCACACACATTCACAGATTCAAGTACAGGGGAGTGTGTATTGTAACGCGTGTCATTTCACTGCATGGCAGACCCGACGGACAGATGGCTACAAATTCGGGCAGGAAACAAATCCTTGAGAAAACGCAAATGATGGCGGGACAGTCCTCGGTTTAATTTAGTGTTGTTTGGGTTGTTTTTTTTTTTTTTCCCTGTGAGACGGCTCCGATTTTCCCATTTGAAAAAAAGAGGGAAGGCAGCGGTCAGAGATTCAAGGTAGAGTTGGATCTCTTACGGGG
>NW_010412116.1:13303-30401 GCF_000710305.1 Buceros rhinoceros silvestris | reverse complement strand
GATGTAGAGTCTCATTTTCTGGAGATATTCAAAACCCTCCTGGATGCATTCGAGTGCAACCTGCTCCATGTGAACCTGCTTTAGTAGGAGGGTTGGACTAGATGATCTCCAGAGGTCCCTTCCAACCCCCACCATTCTGTGATTCTGTGTGATTCTGTGATATTTTGCACTGAATGCCTTGAAGAATACAGACTTGCTCAATAACATGAAACAGGTAATGATTCATTTATCAGCTACAAGATGGATGACAAGTATAAAATCCACCTACAGATCTACTTAGCATTGCTAGAAATTTTTACATTTTAATCCTTCTAAGGAGGATTAAAAATTTTTCTCTAGAAGGAAATTACTTTCAGTTTTATACAGATTTGAAAAATGGAAACTATTTTATGCAATTTCATTAAAACTGCAAAGAGATGATTGTATAACACAGACATGGGTCCCATCTTCGTCTAAACTTCCACTGTCTCTAATGGCAACACGACTGAAATGGAAATGTAACAAAGGCTACTAATGTTTTACTACTATACAGTTCTAATAAATGCAGAAACTTTTGGATTTGGAAAGCTCACCTATTGAATAAAAAGATTTAAATAATCAGTTCCTACAGAGTTTGATTTAAGTATGGAAGAAGTTAAATCTATATTGGTTGAAGGCAGCCTTCTGTGTGTGAGCCGAATACATCGGATTAACACCATCTTCCTGAACCTGCAGACAGATCCCACCTAGGACTCTGTAGCTGATCAAGAGCTTTCATGAGAAGCAACAGGGGAACAACTGATTAGCATTGCTGACAGTATTCCAAACTATTTGGGCAACTGTAAAACTTTCAAGAATCATATCCACATATTTTCCCTTTGGTTGGTTGAGAAAGCTCCTGGCAGGAGCAGTGCCTTTGCAACTACGGTCCTGGGCTTCCTCCAGTGCTTCCTCTAATTTTCTTAAAAGATGTGGGGTAACAAATCGTTTCTCGTACATATTGGAATCTGGTGAAGCTTTTCAAGCTTTTAGAAAACAATTAATAAACAGTAGTTAAACATGCCTGAAAACATTTACTTCTCTTCTTAAAAGCTTTTTTCTTATCCGAATAGCTAGCAGAAATCATCACATGGTTTTTCTTTAGGGCTCTGAGTGATAGGACAAATTATTCATACAAAGAGAGGGAGTCCAGGATTTTACCTTCTGGGACAAAAGGATGCAGATATGATACTTCCAGAGACTGGAAACAGACACTGAATTGTTGCTGGTACTGACAGAGTTGTGACTCTGACCACGTGAATATTATCACAGCCTGTGCCCTGTGCATGAGCTCAAATGGTAATTAGCAAGCAAGCAGTTCATGATCCTATGGCTGTGCCAAATATGGTGACAGATTAACATTATATCAATGCATGGAATGATATTCTATTTATAGTAAAGCTGACTGTTACACAGGAAACCAGTGCTGAGAAATTCCCCCGGCAGGACTCCTCTCTCATCTTCATTCTTTTCCTGACAAGATACCCGATTGCAAGTAGATTATGATGATGGCAAATTTCCTGATAAAAAAGTAAAAAAAATGGAATGGGAATTATGCTGACCAACTATTTTTTTTCCATACCCGCACATGCAAAAGCCTCCAAGCTTCCATGTTTCCAAAACCTGAGAGATTCTTTGTTTTCAGAATTTTTTCTAAATGGTATTTACAAAACCAGTGATCCATTAAACTCCAGTAAATTGCACAGAGTTTTTGCCAGCTGTGTTGGTGGAGTGAACTCTAGGACAGAGTGAAACGAAAGGTGAGGACTCTGGCAGGAGACATTCATTAGGACTACAGCCTTTCAGGAGCTCATACCTCAGAAAGAAAGAAAGGGTGAGGGAAGGTAGCTGAAGACACAGGGTCAAATGCAGTCTCAAGTGAGCACAGAGGCTGCACATCCCGGCAGCTGAGATTGCCTTGGGTGATATGGACTGTACTAATGAGAAGGATAATGTATTTACATTTATATTCTGGCTTGGAGCAAATGTGCAATTTTGAAGCAAATTCCCTGATTCTCTCGATTTACTGATTCCATTCACAAAAACCAGTTCTGGTGCACGTAGAAAGATTGTTTTTGGAGGAGCTTAGAAGCTCCTTTCCAAAAGTTCTTCAGTGCTGGATGGGTTAAAATTCTGACTCCATGTGTTGGCTTCATCATCACAAAATGTTTGCATAGGAGGAGGCTCTTGAACCATGCAAAGCCTCCTTACACCTGAAATGGTTCTTGTGCAATACAAAGAGGTGAGCACCATATAAGACTTCTTATTTTCTGCTTTGTTTAGAAGAATGTTAGATCCAGTCTTCAACCTCTTTGAGAGGTTCTTCAGGGAGGTGCCAATTGCCTCCCCAGTGAGATGAGACAGCCAGTTAATCTGTGCCATAAGCAGATTGAAAGATCCTCTGGCAGCAGGATATCTTGGTGGTACTCATAGAGGATTGCTCATCACATGATTGCTGTTGGGTATGAGATAGCCAGTGAGAAAATTGGCATAAAATTCGAGAATCAAGGACAGTGTTCTTGGAGAGGTGGAATGATAACATCATAGTTGGGCTTCTGTGCCCTGGGCTCCCATGTGGGACAAGGGGAGTGCCTTGTGGAATTACTCCAGGATGCCGATGTGCAACTTTCATCTAAGTGATATGGACAAAAGCAGAACTTCCTAGAGAGGCCCAGAGTTCCTCCCTACCACCTGCCAAGCGAAGGAGAAAAGGCTTGTGCATTAATATTCCTTCAGAAATCTTCAAACAACATATATAATGGAGGCATTTGGTCCAGGAGACAAGATTAGTTCTCATTTGATGTGAAACCCTAGAACCATGCATGATGAGGATGTGAGAGGCTTCAGCAGTAACTGTTTCGATCTACTTATTCTCTTACTTCACAGAATAACAAAACAGTTTTGGTTAGAAGAGACCTTTAAGATCATCAAGCCAAACTGTTAACCCAGCACTGCCAGGTCACAACTAAACCATATTCCTGAGCACTACATCACTTCCCTGGGCAGTCTGTCCCAATGCTTTACAACTCCTTCCATAAAAATATTTTCTTAATATCTGAGCTGAAGCTCCCCTGGCACAACTTAAGGCCATTTCCTCTCATCCTATTGCTCGTTGCTTGGGAGGGCAGACTGACCCTGATGTAGCTAAAACCTCCTTTCAGGTAGTTGTAGCGAGCAATAAGGTCTCCCTTTAGCCTCCTTTAGTCTAGGCTAAACAACCCCAGTTCCATCAGCCGCTCCTCATCGGACTTGTGCTCTAGACCCTTCACCAGCTTTGTTGCCCATCTTTGGACGTGGTCCAGCACCTCAATGTCCTTCTTGTAGTGAGGAACCCAAAACTGAACACAGTACTCAAGGTGTGGTCTCACCGGTGCCGAGTACAGGGGAACAATCACTTCCCTCCTTCTGCTGGTCACACCATTGCTGATACAAGTCAGGATGCTGTTGGCCTTCTTGGCCACCTGGGCACATGGCTCTCTCATATTTGGCTGACTATTGACCAACACCCCAAGGTCCCTTTCCACTGGGCAGCTTTACAGCCACGCATCCCCAGGCCTGTAGCAGTGTATAGGTGACCCAAGTTGTGACCCAAGTGCAGGACTTGGCATGTGGCCTTGTTGAACCTCCTACAGCTGGCCTTATGTTAAGGGTCGAGGGACCGAGGTAAACCACTCCTTGAATTCCTTAACGAAGGAAGTTTTAGCTCAAACCAGGACACCTTAGTCCATTGATCCAGCCTGTCCAGATCCCTCTGTAGAGCCTCCTGACCTTCAAGCAGATCAAAACACCTGCCTAACTTGGTGTCATTTGCAAACTTACTGAGGCTGAACTTGATCACCTCATCCAGATTTTTATCCAGGTTTTTATCCAGCAAAGAGTACACTCATCCAAGCCATCTTCCTTTGCACCATTGTCCTTGGTAATGTAGACAAGCCTGAACCTCTCCACAGGATTAAGAACATTCATAGTCAGTGCTAAGGGAAAGAAAACTGAAGAAAACCTCCCACTATTTTCCTGTGATAAAATAAATAAAATAAATAAAATAAATATGTAGAAAAGAATAGCAAAGCTAATGCAATCTAATTCAGTTAAGATCACTTGGTGGAAGAACTGTAAAGAGTAACTTTACTGCACTAAAGGGCCTGTTTTAGATAGTAAGTGTTGGATTCATGTATGGATAGAGATTTCTTTCATATGATAGAGACATAGTCTGTGAGAGGTTGCATCAACACAGGAGCATTTAGCTTCCAAATTTTGGTCACTAGCCACAATAATTAAACTTTGAGATTAATGCAGTTCTAAGAATAGTACAGCAAATATTTAGCTTGAGCACAAATATGTATAAATATTGAGCCAGCAGTGTGCCCAGGTGGCCAAGAAGGCCAACAGCATCCTGACTTGTATCAGCAATGGTGTGACCAGCAGAAGGAGGGAAGTGATTGTTCCCCTGTACTCGGCACCGGTGAGACCACACCTTGAGTACTGTGTTCAGTTTTGGGTCCCTCACTACAAGAAGGACACTGAGGTGCTGGACCACGTCCAAAGGTGGGCAACAAAGCTGGTGAAGGGTCTAGAGCACTAGTCCTATGAGGAGTGGCTGATGGAACTGGGGTTGTTTAGCCTGGAGAAAAGGAGGTTGAAGGGAAACCTCATCACTCTCTACAACTCTCTGAAAGGAGGTTTTAGCAAGGTTGCAGTCGGTCCCTTCTCCCATGTAGCAAATGACTGGACGAGAGGAAATGGCCTCAAGTTGTGCCAGGGGAGCTTCAGCTTGGATGTTAGGAAAAAATTCTTTACAGAAAGAGTTGTAAAGCATTGAAACGGGTTGCCCAGAGAGGTGGTTGAGTCCCAGTCCCTGGAAGTGTTTAAAAGACATATAAATGTCGTGCTGAGAGACATGGTTTAGGGACCCTGGCAGTGCAGCATGAACGGTTGGACTTGATGATTTTAAAGGTCTCTTCCAACCAAATGATTCTGTGATTCTGTAAAGATAATGTAAGAGTATCATAGATTATTATGAGTGTGTAGCAAGTGACTCAAAGTACATACCAATGCCTCCTTGCAAAAGATAACAACTACTTGTGTTCCGACTACGGTCATAAGCAATAGATATTTATAGCGCCTTGTCCAGAAAAAATATGGAAACCAAGGACTATTAGTGGATGCCAGCCTAATCACCATGTGGGCAAAAACTCCCTAGCAATATCATGACAAAGAATTGCTAGTGGCTATAGCAGAGGTAGATGACTAACTGCTAAAAAATGGGTAAACTGAAATCATATACGGC
The DNA here is from genome assembly GCF_000710305.1 of Buceros rhinoceros silvestris. Classification (NCBI taxonomy): domain Eukaryota; kingdom Metazoa; phylum Chordata; class Aves; order Bucerotiformes; family Bucerotidae; genus Buceros; species Buceros rhinoceros. The sequence continues at coordinate 25,096 of NW_010412116.1, read as the reverse complement.
AAGATAAAAATACTTCCTTACAATGAAGCAGGTATGGGAGGTGGTATAGCTAGAAGCCCACGGGAAGGTATGTGTCAAAAGTTACATTTATACTGTTTCACCTCCTGTGGTGTCCACTGCCCTTGGGATCTAAGACTTTTTTCTTCTGATTTTTCTGTTTGAAGTGTCTAAAATAACATGAAAAGTGTATCGCAGCCCACCAGAGTTTTTCTAACATATCTTTGTATCACAGTACGTGTGTTATGAGCCCTGTGTGTCAGCTGAAGATCCATGCCCAGAGATCACAGGAATGACAAAGGTGCTTGCAAATGCATGTGCTCAGAAAGCCGTGATCTGGGAGTTCAGCCATCATAGTGCCAGGTGGTTTGACGATGTGGGCCTATCCAAAAGTCACTTTTCTCACATGCTAGAGTCTCCCGAAAAAGATCTGTAGAATTAATGAAGGAACTACTTGTTTATATTGCATCTTTGGTTTTTTGTTAGATCCCAGCTGTTTAATGCAGTTTCGGCTTGGCTTTGCTTGGCAACAAAACTTACTATTGAAAGTGTTTATTCTGAATGCTGTCACAGAGGAGTGTTACAGCTTTCTATTTTAATGTTAATTTCTCTTTGTAGAACTTGATCTTTAGCCAAACCATATCAAGCCATAGTGCACTGAAATGTACTAGATTTAATTAATGAATAAACTCAATATAAATATAAATACAGTGTGGGCTGCAGCAGACAGATTGGAGAATAGGTGCTATTATGAATGGCATAGGCTAAACGTTGCTTGAGATTTATACAGCTTGACATTTCATCACGAGTTACTGATCCGAGTAGTGAAGCTATTTTAAACATGGTTTTGGTAAAGAGAAAGAAGAACTGAAAATAATCTTACGTTCAGTGACCATGAGTCAGTTCAATTTAAATAAAATGAGAATATGAATACAAACTATCCTGAAACTGAGTTTAAGACAAAGGGACAAACTTTGATAAGCTAAAGAAACTAGCTAACAAGTTAATTAAACTGAAGAAATCCATACTTAATTGAGGGGAATACTTTGAACTTCTCTCAGACAAAGATGCAAATTTTCTGAAGATCTTGACAAGATGATTAAAATTCCAAGGGTACTTGTACACCTGTCTGAATGAGTAGCAAACTCTGTTTCCTTCTACCCTCATTGCCCAGCCCCCCAAAATCCTTTAAAAACGGAGTGCAAATGTGAGCAGACACCTTAGCAATGACAGGAAAAAGGACTAGATAGCAAAGACAGACACAATTTGGAGGTTCGATAACGTAGATCTACAAGACTGCTTGCCAAAAGTCAAGCCATGCTAAATCTTTCAAGAGAAATTGAAAAAAAGGATAATCTTAAAAATAATCAAATAATCTTGAATTAGGTTAACGCAAAAAGAAGGAAAGCAGATATGGAGTGAGGCTGGGACTAGGACTTAATTCTTTGCCTCAATTTTCCGTGAGGAGGATGATAGACAACAGAAGGACAATGCCCTGACAGCTAGGCATGAGCATTTGGAAATGGGAACTCCTGCCTCCAAGCCCATAGCAAACCTAAAATGATTGTGTGCTCAAGCTAGAGGAATGGGCCCTCCAACCCCAAACACTGAAATAGCCAACACACTGAGCTGCAAAGCTGTTAGGAAGGCTTTTAAAACAAATTTATTGTTGAGATACTGGAGAACAGCATATGTACTACATAATTTTTAGAAAAAACAAAACAAAATTGAGAATTGGAAAGTAATTGGAGCAAATACTCACCCATCAGTTTGACTTCAGCTCTTTGAATAATCATTGAAGGAAAGAATAATTAAAGACATGGAAAGAAATACAAGGTGGGGTGCTGTTAGCATGTTTCCATCTGACAGCTAGGAAGCAGTGACTTTATAAAAGCAAGCTAAGTATCACGCTCTTCAGCGAGCATTTGATACTGTGTCATGTAGAAACATTTATTAACCTGGAAAATGCAGAGATTAACATGGGAATTTAAGGTGCTTATGGTACTTGTTCATGGGGAAGTGAAATTTTTTGCTTGAAGGGAAAGCCTCAAGCTATTATAAGGATACATTGGGCACCTCAAGGTTCAGCCTGGTTGTCAATCATTTAGCGTTTTCAATAGGAGCTTTGGCAAGAGTCCACTTGCCATAAAATCCGCTGATTTGAGGCACTATCAATGCAGAAGATTATCGGGGCAAATGATAAAGAAGAGAAAACATACAAGCATATTGATCAGCCCTTGGAGGATCGTGAGTCAGCTGTAAAATGCACCCATGAAAAAGGTAAACATGAACTGGGCAGTACCAGGGCAAGTTTTTTCAACACAAAGTAAACACTAGAGCCATCCGGTAGTGGTGTTTTCTAATCTAAAGAAGAGTGATGTTCAGACAACCAGTTAATCAGAGCAAGACTAATATAAGATGTAATGTGGTACTTAAGGAAAGGTATTGAATGATGCTGTAACTGCACATAAGAGGACTAGATTTCATGATTTAGTAGGTCTTTTCTAGGCCTATGTTCTTATGAGTAGGCTCAGAGAGAATTGTTTTTGAAATTAAAAAAGAAGGATATCTAAGGGGAATAGCAGCCAAAAAATTAGGAGCTGATGGAACTACAGAAAGCTAAGACCAAAAATAGTGTTGTCTATATCAAACCAAGAAAAAAATCTAACAGAATAAACAGGAGTAAGAGGCAAACAAGGACCTAACTTTGGGCTCTCTCACTGTGGTCTTTATAGAACTTTGCCCTTTCCCTTCTTTATTGAAGATTTGAAAATGTGATGACAAAGAAAGAGGGAAGTGATTTTCTTTCTTTGCCAGCCCTCATCCAAGCCGTCTTGACTTCCCTGCCAAACATCAACAGCCCGGTTTTGTACCTGCAAAGTGCATGCCTCCAGCTTGTTTCTGAAGCTACTGCAATTGCAAGCAAATCTGAATACACTGGTGAATGGGTAAGCCCGGGAGTGCACCAGCCACCATTTTCAGGATAAACATGGCAAAGTTCTGCAGGCTTCTGAGGTGGAAGCAAGATGCAGAAGCAAGAGATATTCACAGAGTAAGGGATTTTCTACAACTAACTCTACAGTAAAGTCCATAATAAATATCACTGTTTCAGTCTTTTCCTCCTGAAAACGAACAACTTCGCAGCCAGTAAGCATTCACTTGTAAAAAAAGGAGGCGAAAACCTCTAAAAAACCACGTAGTGTTGCCTGGAAAAGAGATCTGCATGTCTTATGGTGCTGGTGCACTGAAGAATTTTATGATTACTTTGTGTAAACAGAAGAGAATGGATCCCACAGAGGGGGAAGAGCTATTTAACTGCAAGGGCAGTCTTGGAACCTGAACAAATGGATATAAACCATCCAGGAATACATTTAGGCTGTAAAGTAGAAGACAGTTTTGAATTGTCAGGGGAGAGGTTCTGGCACAAACTCAGTAGCTGTAGCCAGGCTGAAAGTTTTAAGCCGTCCAAGTCAATGCTGTTAAATAGTTATTAAAGATGGAGTTCGATCAGTGTATGAAAAATTTCAGCTGTTAAATTCAGCTCCTGTGGGCCTTTAAGATAACTTCAGGAAGTTAAAGGTCTTATATCATGTATTTGTCAGACATCAGAAATCGGGATTGTCACTTTTCTCAGCCTATGAGGTTTGCAGTAGCTGCAGGGCTGGATGTAAGGACAATGCCAACAGCACCCTTTGAGCCTTAGGGCAGGAGCAGTACTGAAGGCAAACTCCAGGTTTGAGCACTATAGCCATTTTGCTGAGAAGCTTCAGATTTATTTTCTATTGACCACAAATTTAGCAAAACTCTCTACCTGGATAAACCCTACCCTGTGTTTAGTCAGCAAAGCCACCTACTGACTGTTTTTCCGCATATGGTTACACTGTGAAACCAGTTCAGCTTAAACTGTGTCAAGTTTTGAGTTCATGGCAAAGCTTCTCTGCACTGTTACCAAACTCCATCCACACTACTGCAACCCTTGACTGCAGGGGTTTGTCTGCATCTCACTTGGTACATGCCATGGAGCACACTAGCAGCAACAGTATATTAGTAATGCATTAAGGTATCCGTCCCCAAAGACGAATGCTTCAGAGAAACAGCTGGTATGATACTCTGGTCATATTCCCAGTTTCATTTACATGACTACTTACATGTATTTGACAGCCATGATTGGAAATGATTGGAAAATGGGTAAACTCGCCCATCCAGTACAATAAATAAAGTGAGTCAGTGGCCAACAACTGAGTGAGAAATTTCAAAATAGCCACCAAGAATCCAAGCAATTGTGATCTGACCTCCGCTTTGTTGGTTGTCATGCCATGAAAGGAACACAGATTATAAAAACACTTACAAGAGGAAATGAAATAAAAGGGGAGAGAGGGAAAAAGCTTTCTAAATGTGCAGACACTCTTCATCTTTGTGAGCCCTCTGCGGTGCTGGTGCTGAATGCTGACTCAGCATACCAGGTGGCAGATCGGGAGCAGCAAAACACCTATAGTACAAACAGCTGCTGGACAGATGCCTTCGCCTGCTCTTGGTCGCTGGCCAGCCAGAGAAATCTCAACTACGGAAGCTGATTGAAAGATTTGAGAAGTTGTTTGGCAGTGGATAAATAGCCACTGGTGAGATTTCTCTGCTGTAAGCTGAGATGCAGGTTCATGGTCACTGCCACATTCTCTGCCAAAGCATGGCTATGATTCCCAGAATAAAATGCATTACGCTAGGGAAATGTGATTTACTGTTGAATGAGAAGTGTTTTAAGATTTATAGGCATTCAACATCTTGTTTATGGCCATGACAGTCACACTCCCTTTGCCCGTACTTGGAGCATTGTGTTTCCTGCATACTTTAGTGGAGAAAGTGAAATTTCAGAGGAAATGAAAGAAGTCAAGTAGAAATATGACGTGATGGGCAAGAAAACATGCTGTCATGAGCAAGGGAAAAAGAAGCAATTGAGTGCACTAGGGGACAAAGGCAAAGGCTCTTGTCCCTCTTGTCTTCTGTCAAGTAATGTTTTCTGAGAAATTATCTGCAGTTGAATAAATGACCTGCTTTCCTTGGCAAGTGGGAACCATGCTCAGCCTCTGGGTTATCCTCCAAGCATTAAAATCTGTTCAGGATTCACCAGTTTCCTTAGTGCTGGGGATCCCTCACTATCCTCTGGCAGAGGGCTCCACCTGTCTCTATATGGGAAGATCTAGGTCCAGACTGGTTTCATTCTCCTTCTTAGAATCAGCAGCCTTTGCAAAGCCAGCTTGCACCCTGCTCCCCATCTCTGAATGAGGGGACTCACACTTGTACCTCAGAGTGGTTTGTGGGACAGTAAAAAAGTGAGACAGGGTTTGAAGCACCTTTGCACAGCAGGCAAGTGGAAGTGAGTAATGCAAAGCTAAATGCCTGCAGAGGGGATGACCTTGCTGTGAGAAGGAGGCAGGCAGCTGCGAGGAAGCAGTATGGGGCAGTCTCCTCTGAACAGAGAGAGGTAGAAGCAGAAGGAGGCAGCCTTATTCCTGAGCTGGAAATGTTAAGGTTTAACTAAAGTCATTACGATAATTTAAATCTGAATTCCAAAGCAGTGGTAGCCGATACCGCAAATGGACTGGCACAGAGGCAAGGCAAGTTCTGAACGGATGATAAAGGCATCAACTTTTGTATAGTTCCTTTCAATGCCCCTGAGGCGCACGCATATGTCTTTATGCCTCCACAGCTTGTCATGTGCTATTCTTCACTTACCTCTGCTATAGCTCTTCCTGATTTCCTAACAGCTTTGTTCAGAAGAAAAGAGAAATGGACAATAGGCCCCAAGACCACTCGGCTGCATTGCTTCTTCATTAAAGTTGACATTTGGCAGTGAGACTTTACTGCCTTTCAGGAGATGATGTCTCATTGAAGCTAACAGCAGCAGAGGTATCAGGGGCGGCAATGTCTATCCCACTGAGCATCTGAAGTTTGGACAGTGAGAGAGAGCCCTGGAGAATGAGACCAGGAAAAATGGTGATGTTTTTCTCTTTCACCTTTTACCTGTTAAAGGGAAGACTACCCTTCCACCTAGGGCCAAGCCTATGAGATTGCTGAGCCTCCTAAACACATGGTTGTTGACATGCCACAGTTGAGAATATTTTAAAACTTTGAAAAAATGTGGAAGAAATCTGCATTAATTTTGTGAATATCCTATTATAATATATCTCTGTTGGCAAGCACATTTCATCTTCCATTTGCTGTCAAGCCTGTCTAATCAATAAAGTGTCCTATTTTGTTCAGTATAACTGCAACAGTCCTTGCCTTGGTGCTTTGGTAATCCTGATTCTCCTACCAGCTCCTAACTGGAAGAGTTCAGTTTGGAATTTCATTTCTACAGAAGAACCATTCTGTGCCTTTTTTTTTTTCAGTCTTGCTAGTTAAGTCCCAGACTTGCACTATACAGAAAAGTTTACCAGTTATAGTTGTCAGCAAATCCTTGTGTGCACGCGCATACCATTTGAAGTCCTGTCTAGGTTTATGATATCTAGTTGTAATACCTTTTTGAACATTTTTGTAAGTCCAGCACATATACTGTTCTAGTGCTGCAATGCCCCTGAGGTAAATAAACCCTTAGTATTTCCAACAAAACAACTGCACTGGTGCTGATTTTAGCACTGATGCCCAGAAGTCACAGAAAGTAGGTCTCCCTCAATTTAAAATTTCTGGCATATGCCTATTAATATACCACTGCTGGTGATTTCTGCCTTAGAAATTAAGAACTGTGTTCAGACATCGAAAGGACATTGAAAGGAATAATGTAAGTCAAATTGGCAATGCAAGACAAAGGCAAAATCTGACAGTCCCACCAAAACCAATGAGGCTGACATGGGCTGCTGGAAAAGCAAAGTTAAGTATGAAGCTTGAGGGCTTGCTAGGTGACCTCTGAAACCCCAGAAGTGTGTGCTGCCCACCAGCTCATTAAGAAGGATGAACCAGGAGATGTAGTGTTTCCAAAAGGAGTCAGAAGACTCTAACCCAACTGAATCCGGAGACGGAGCCACAGGAAAGAGGAGTTTCAATGGGACTGCAATAACTGTGTCTTTTTTCAAAAATGTTCATAGGTCCTGGAGCCCTATGTCCTTTTTCCGGTACTATCTGTATAAATAAATATTGGCTGAAAATGTGTATAATAGAGTTGTTTTCTAAAGCAATTGGTTTAGTTTAAATCTTGTTGGTGGACACCAGCAAAAAAGAGAAGAAATTCCACAAGCAGCTCAAAATATTACTGAACACATCAGGCAGCAAATGTTTCTATCACTATGCTGCAAGCAGTTGAAATACTCTTTAAGAGATATTTAAGCATTCAAATGTACAGAAAATATGTCTGCCTTGTGAACAAGCCAGCGTGCCAGTATCTCGTCATTCAGACTACTTGATATGTATAAATAAATGTTTGGAGGAAACATAAACTTCAAAATCTCAGCCCATCAGAATCACCACTGGCTATAGCAAAACAGTAATATTTAATGTATTATTTCTACCTCTGTTACCAGTGACAACTCATTTCTCACTGAAATAGTCTCTCAGGACTATTTGCAATGAAAGTGGTACTATAAACTGATGAGGCTGAGAGCTTCTGACCTATTCCAAACAAGGGCATTGGAAGTAAATCCAATTTATTTCAGAGTTCAAGACAGTTTTTTTTTGAAAACTAGTTTGAGGAGGCACCTTCTTCAGTCTGCTGACAAACACTCTAACAATGATGATGAAGACATGGGCATACAGAAAACAGGTTCTGTAATTCCCTTCAAAAGTCTAAGTTCAGATTTTGAAGAAAAGGAGAGGTTGGAGCGCTTGGTCCATGGGCAACACAGGGACTTCAGAAATGTACAGGAAAGTACATCAAGTTACTAGGCAACTCTTGAAACATCAGATACAGAGACAGTAAAATCAAAGTTCCTTAAAACCTGCACAGTAGCACTCATTCTGTGTGGACTATGTCTATTTGGGATTGAAGACACAATACCATGTAGCGATCTGCCTCTCATTAAGCCCCAGAGAAAAAGAACGTTTGCAGAGACAATTCACGCAAGAATGGCTGCCAACACTTTGCTCTTTTAGTTTTGCGTTGTTTAAAATACTATATAATGTTTGTCCTTGAAAACTGACATTTGACATCTCAGCATTCCTGAATAAGTCCATCAGGTTCATAAAAATGTGCTAACAGTTTGCTTACTGTTATGGTCTATTCAGGAGCGGCACAAATTAACTCCAAGTGTATGGAGAGGGGTGCTGGTGAGGCACTCAGCTGCTCAGCACCTCAGCTACCCTGCTGTTGAGCCCCTCAAAATCAGACAGTCTTTCTTTTCTTCTATGAGGGTAATGTTTCCTATCTTGGTTCATGAGTATGCATGAAGATACACCATATAGCCTTAAAAATATAAATATTTGATTCACATCCATCAAAACATGACCAGCTCAATATGTTTTCACCCTAATGAGTACCACATTTAGCATTCATCCATGCAGCTGCTCAGACAACAGTGAACTTTATTGTTAGTTAAATCTGAAAGGCAGACCAAGCCACAGGTGCAAAGAGCATCCTGGGCTCATTGGAGCACAACGGTACTGCTACGCCCCCACTCCGACCATGCTGCTCTGAAGAAACATTCTTGCTTGCAATGCTGCCTCTTAAAAAACGAATCTCTACAGACCACTCTGTGTTGGCGCCTGTGTAACACCCACAGTGGTTAACAAACACATTCACCAACACGACAGCTTCCTTTTGACACATCTGTGCTTGTGGAGTGGAGTCTCAGTTTGAATCATAACTAAGAACTAACTGGGTTCATTATTATTATTAGAATTATTTTTGGTTAGCAAGAAAGTGCTGTGTTAAATTGTACTAATGGTGTAACCATGGGAACAAGATAGTAAAGTGCTGATATAAATTTGGTGAAAGTGATTTGTGTCTCCAAGACTTTTGTTGCCATGTGTTAACTTAGGTACTCCTGAAATTGAATATTAGCTAAAAAGCGCAGTGAAGGACTGGTTCTTTGGAGTTTTCCCTTCTGTGATGTTGGAGCTCCTGTGATGTCCCTTTACAAGCTTGGAGGTACCTTGCTTCTGCCTAACAGGGCTATGATAAGCAGGGCAAATAGTTACTTATCATAATTATTTATTATAATTACGTATTATAATTATTATTCCTTATTTTACCAATAAAAATTAAAAAGTAGTCTTTTTTTTTTTCTGCTTAAATCAAACCATTATTTCTGTAATAATATCCTTGTGTCCAGTCAGAAACAAGCCTAAGAAATGTAGCAATTCCTATTGAATCTAACCAGCCTGATCTGGCAGTGAGCAGATGTTTCTGGCAGATCCTATGCAAAGCCATACTCACAGCCTTGTTCAGAAAGACCCACTAATGGCCTCATCTACTTGGATTTCAGCTTCTCTCAATATAGATTTTCTGCCCCTACATCCTTTGCCAGCCAGGGCTGCCGGCTAATGCCTTCCCTCTCACCAGTGTCAAAATAACGCTAGTTTTTGGCAGTACCGAGTGAAACATTTTGTCTGAAACTTTTTTTGCCAATAAAGAGTCCAGCAGGTCAGTGGGAACATTTCGGATATTCTGGCCGATCATTGTGAACTCTACTGACCGAACACAACCCAAAAGCACTTCTGAGAAAAACTGTAAGTGCTCTGTTTTTATTGAGAATCCCTTGAAAATAAAGTGCACTTTCATCAAAGGTAGAAAAGATAAAATTTGAGATTTATCTCCAATTGATTTTTCTGGCCAAGTGCATGGCTCAAGAAAGAAACGTCACTTTCCACATAAAAATGCTCTGCAGCTCCTGCTGAGTCTTCCAGATGTGCTCCCAGCCTCGTCCCACCTTCCGAGGCTTGGTTCATAAACACATGCTCCACTCCAGCCTTGCACCTGGGAAGTAAAAGCCTGTGGCAAGTTGGCAACGTCCATGTTCTGCACCTTTTGCATGTGTCCCTTCTCAGTGCTGCATAAGCAGATGCTGTAGCAGTCACAGTAGCTGCATAAAACAGATCATCTGTCGCATATACAAAAGAGAGAAGAGAGCTCAGCTGGTGCAACTGCAGAGATTTAAGCTAATCGGTAGCACTGGTTTCCCATTGTGCTGATGGAGCAGTGGGAATTTTGCTGGGACAGCTTTCTGTGCAAAAACCCAGCACGGCAAGAGGATCTAAATGTACACAGCACCTATGGGAATGACAAGACTGGAAACAGTTTCTACTGCAGACATGGCTTGGGGCAAAATATCCCTCAGCCTCTCCTTTCACTTATCTTTGTATTTCTTATAGCCCCAGCAGCAACTTGGTGACCTCCAGTTGTATTTGAATGGTAAACCCATTCATTCTTCTCAAATGCTTATATACTTTAAAAATTATTCTTACCACTTTTGCTTAATTTCCTGGCCCCTTCTGGTCCTTGGTATCCGTATAATGGTTTATAATTCTGTCATACAGCCCGCTTTTTCTTTGCTGATTCAAGATCCGACTACTTTGGTTTTGTATTGACAAGACATACAGTAATTTTTCTTGTGTTTTCCCTCCTCTACTGCATCTTATCCATCAGCATGTCTTTCATCCTTCTATATTCATTCTATAGTTTACAGGTTTCTTCTTCACCACCTCTCACACCTTTGCTGTTTTCTTAATCTTGATTAGGAAACTAATTAGATCAAGGTTATCACTGCTCAGACAGTTATCGTGTCACCTACCATCTGCTGCTCAAGATATTTTTTCTGTCTGAGAGACCTCTTTCCACACAGCACACAATGGATATGTTTTATACATTGTCTACAACACCACAGATTATATCCAAGATTCAACTTTTTCCAACATATTTGTCTGAACTGGGGAAGTGGAAAAACCTCTCTCTCAGAGATATGTGCCACTATTAAAAATTTTGGGTATCTGCATCTTATCTGCCAAGGCGAAGACACCCATGCAGGCTCCACCATGAATGAATGCCTGCTGAAGACTCAATTACATGTCTTGTGGATGCCACCCAGGCGAAAGGCTGTGATTTAAACTCAACAAGTCAGGATCCGCTCATGAACCCTCCCTGTATGGTCACATTGGTACCAAATCAGTCCTGATTGTGAATAAGCTTCCATTTAAGTCTACCAAGACTGGTAGACAACCCTTCACCTGACTGTTGTCCAGATGGCTGAAGATGGCTGTCCCCATCTCTATGGTGGAAATTTGTCTAGAGATTTCATGGGATGAGTGCTGGTAACCCTTAGAGCACTCCGAGAGTACCTTGACTTTATTCCAAAACTGCACTACAAGACAATGAGTGCAATCGTAATGTGCCCTTATATTGAATTAGGCAGGTAGGAGCATTGGCTGCCTGTAGCTTCCACAGTTATTGCAGTGAGACCTGAATCTCCCCAAAGCAGCTAAACGGGGACATAAAATGAACATTTTGGCATGGTTTTGGTGTGAACACCTATGTGCTGGTGAGGACCCAAGATGCAAGAGATTTAAGAGAGACTACAGTGAACAAATCTAGAGTACGGGAGGGTGGGATAAGAGGTGGCATCTTCCCAACTTTGTGAAGTGCTCCTGAGCTTTTTTCTCTTTCCTCTCAGCCTTCCACTCTGTTATCTCATTTTCCTGTTCAAATGTTACCTCTCTAACCTCTCTTCAGTGAACTGCCCCACTTCCCAGGCAAATGTTTCCACATGCAGGTATTTCTCTGTCTTCTCCTGCCTACACATCAGCCTTCCTTGAACACATCAGCAACATCTGCAGGCTGATTGCTCCCTTGGTCCTGTCAGTCACTACTACACATTC
>NW_010412116.1:641-13209 GCF_000710305.1 Buceros rhinoceros silvestris | reverse complement strand
CCTGCTTTCTCTTTCTAGTGAGCTGCAGATATGTGTTTTTTCAAAAACTTGGATCTTCCTGTTGGGACCTGGGTTTAGTTAGCTTTGTTTAGGGTCTGCAGGGTTTTACCTGTATCAGCATATCTAACATGCCTATATATTTGAGCCCAGGCCCTCCTAACTATCCTCAGTTTGTATTATTAATATGCCAAAATCCTCACAAGCCAGTAACAATTATAAGTGCTAAAGTCTTCTCTAAGAGCTTCTGTTAACATTGCATTTTAATTCTTCTTGTTTCAAAATATTAGTGCACAAAACAAGAGTCACCTCACTGGCTTACTGACCTCAACGGCGCGAAAGGGTCCTGCAGGGACATCCCTCTTCCAGCACGGGCAGTCAGGAGCACTGTGCTCCTGACTGTGCTGTCACAGCCCTGTCACTTGCAATAACTCATCTAACCTCTTTGAAGCAGCAGTCCTTTGCTGATACATAACTTCTTAGTAATAGACCATATCACTCCGAGATAAGGTCTATAAGCTTCCATTTGAATAAATGGCATTGCTGATGCTATTTTATAAAGAAAAATTATTTATTTTGACAGTAAATGAGTATATCATTTAGGTGCTGTATTGGGTTTGCATGGCAAGGTTTAGGTAGCAGAATGGCTACAGGGGTGGCTTCTGTGAGAAGCTGCTAGAAGCTCTCCCCACAGAGCCAACACTGGCCAGCTCCAAGATAGATCCACCGCTGGCAAAGGCTGAGCCCATCCATGATGGTGACACCTCTGTGATAACATATTTAACAAGCGGAAAAAAAAAAACCCTGCACAACAGAAACTGCAGCAGGAGAAAGGAGTGAAAATATGTGAAAGCAACATCCCTGCAGACACCAATGTCAGTGAAGAAAGAGATTCCTCTGCAGCCTGGGGTGAAGACCATGGTGAGGCGTGCTGTCCCCCCACAGCCCATGGAGGTCTATGGTGGAGCAGATATCCATCTGCAGCCCATGGAGGACTCTGTGCTGGAGCAGGTGGATTTGCTGGAAGGAGGCTGTGAGCCTGTGGGAAGCCTGTCCTGGAACAGGCTCCTGGCAGTACCTATGGACCTGTGATGAGAAAAGCCCATGCTGGAGCAGGTTTGCCGGCAAGACTTCTGACCCCACAGAGGATCCATGCTGGAGCAGTCTGTTCCTGAAGGACTGTGCTCTGTGAAAGTGACCCATGCTGGAGCAGATTGTAAGAACTACAGCCTGCGGGAAGGACTCACATTGGAGCATTTCTTGGAGGACTGTCTCTCATGGGCAAGACCCTACACTGGAGTGGGAGAAAAGTGTGAGGAGTCCCCCCCGAGGAGGAAGAAGTGGCAGACACAATGTGTGATGAACTGACTGTAACCCACACCGCCCTACCCTCCACCCTGCCCCAAACCGATCGCTGCCCCTCTGTGCCACAGGGAGGGGAGGAGGTAGAGAAAATTAGAAGTAAAAGTTGAGCCCAGGAAGAAAGGAGGGGTGAGGAAGGTGTTTTTAAGATTTTGTTTTCTTTCTCATTACTTTACTCTGATTTGATTGGTAATAAATTAATCTAATTTCCCTGACTTGAGTCTCTTTTGCCTGTGATGTACTTGCCATGTGATCTCCCTGTCCTATCTCAACCCATGAGCCTTTCGTTATATTTTCTCTGCCCTGTCCAGCTGAGGAGGAGGAGTAATAGGAAGGTTTTGGTGGGCACCTGGTGTCTAGCCAAGGTCAACCCACCACAGGTGCCTACCACTGTTTGACCATTTTAGCTCCCTTGAAAATCAGCTGATATAGGTAACACCAGTATCTTTACTGATCCAGTCCTCTACAAATCTGTGTTTGGACAACTGAGGAAGACAATGTAATTGAAAAGCTCAGAAGGACATAACGATATAAATTCAGGTGTACTAGGTCAGCTGTTTCTCCCCGTGTCATTGTCCTCACTCCCATCTGCCCACGCCCTGTCCGCAGCAGCAGGCAGAAGAGACAGAAGAGAGCAAGCGTAGCACAAACATGCAGCAGCATTTCCCCGCGGCATTCTGCCATTCTTAAACAACCTGCAGTTCAGTGGCGGTATCATTAGGCTTAGTGAGATTTCACGAAGTTTTCCTTCCTCAGTTAATTTGTCCATCTGATTCTTACAAATGTTCAGTGTCCACAATGTCCTGAGAAAGAATTCCACAGCTTAGTTATCCATTAGATTACCAAAACAACAACAACAAAAAAATTGTTTCACAATTTTCACCATCTAGCTTCATTTAAGGGTTCCTAATTCCTATACTGGAATGGGCAATATTCTTCTACTGGATTTACCCATGTACCTTCTACTTCTGTATAGACACTTCCTCTATCTCTGGGGGATCATGTCTTTGGGAAGATGGAGAGTCCTGGCCTCTTCAGTCTGTCCCGGTATGGGAGAGGTTCGCTGTCTGCTAATCTCTGCTGTCCTTGTCTAATAATTTTCAGAGCTACTCTAGTGAATCACAGTCTGTGCTTCTGAAATCCATGCTGACTGTTCCCAATATTTATGTCATGTTTTCCAATGTGGCCACTAATTCAAAATCTCTACCACTTTGCCCACTACAGCCATCAAATTAACTGCTCTGCAGCTCCTTCTTTCTCCTCTGAACTCTGTGAAAACTGGTGTTAAATTAAATATCTCCCAACTGCTGGTACCAAGGCAATTTTAAACAAGAGGTTAGACAGTGTGTTGAAATATCAAATACTTCATCTCTGAAGTCCTTTACAATTCTTTGACCTATCTGTTTCTTTTGATCCTTCTGATACATTATCATTCATTTTGTCTATTTATTCCATGAACTTTGCTATCTCCATTTCAGTTTGAAAAAGAGCATCCTATAAGTCTCCTGGAAGGAAGATTTCCAGTGTGGAACCTCTCAAACGCCTCCAAGTAACTGTGTGTACAGAAGGTTTATTTTAGGTTTTTTGCCTAAAACATCCCTGTCTTCTCTTGAGACTCTTATCAGAGACTTTATACTTTGATCATCTTCCTGGACTTCTGGCAGATTTCCTTCCTCTGATGTTTTTACCAGAAGGATTAGCAGGTTTTATGCCTTTTATTAGCTGTTCCTCAAATCTAGGGTTTTTTCTGGGGGGGGGAGGTGGTTGGGGGTTTTGTTTTGTTTTGTTTTTTGTTTTTGTTCTGCTTCATTCTGTTTGAATTCAAAGTTAAATTGCCAGGATTTGAAGTTGACTTTTTTTCCCAAGCTCCACTGTTCACAGATTACAGCTGTAGGCCTAATTCTGAAGGAAATATTTGAACTTCGTGACCCTCCATTTGCTGTTATTAACAGTCATAGTAAAGGTCTGCTAACTCAGATGCTGTAGAATATTTGCATCCGCCCAAATACATAGAAAAGAAAAATTAGTGAATTTGTTATCCCAAACCCTGTTACAGGAGATGCAACGTTTTAGTCCATGATTGCTGCATTTTATCTGCTGAGGCAGCAGTCATAAATTCTGGGAGGCACATTAATAAGTAAAATGTTTTATCTTAGAGCATGAGAGAAACTATATATTTTGTTCCTGCTGGAGAAAAATCACAGCATCTTCAAACGTCGCCTCTGGCTGACCGCCCCTAACGCGTGGGAGCGTTGTGTGATAGCACTTCAGGGCCTGATAGCAGCCTTCATTTCAAGCACACTGTGTATCAGTGTTGTCAGCTCTCAGGATTTCACTAATCTCACAATGTTCTTAAATAGTTACCTCAATGTGAAAGACAGAAGCATTGAAAGTACACCTGAAAGGTGGTAGGCAGATAAAACAACTTAGATTAAAACAAGTCCACCACTGCAGCCTTCTGCTGGGACCCTCACCGGAGCCAATGCACACAGGAACGTGTGCCCAGCCTCGTCTACCACAGTCAAAGAGACCTGAGACGTAGATGTTCAGCCCAGTGCTCTCCACAAGCAGGAGAACTCTTCTGACATTGTTAACATCATTCCTTCTCCAGGTGGTAGGACCTGGTACACTTGTTCCTAAATCCCACTCTTGTGTAGAAAGGGTGACTTTCAGGGCATCATGTTTTTGCGCCCCAAACCCTGATATTTATGGCAGGAAACTTTCTGGACCCAGCACAGACACATCGTCTAAAGACCACGCTTCAGCCCTGCCCTGGAAAAAAACATCCCTGGAGGTATAGCCTCTTCTCAGGGTGGGCAGACCCTCCTTGCTCTGCTGTGGTGACCTGCTGGTGTAAGTGTGTTGGTGCCAGTACAGAATGGGCTAGTTTGCAGGAGAGGAAGCAAAAACAGCAGTCAGAGCTTCAGTTTCGAACATACGAAATTCACTCATTGTTCTTTTAAACGCACCAGACCGACCGGACTAATTTCAGGATCCACACATAACACGGTTTCAAAAGCTTTTATGTGAGGAGAAATGTTTGAACACATGCCTTTTCCCTTTCTGCAGCCTTCTGCTGACAGTCTTCTAATTTGACATACTTAAACGCCCTGATAGGCTAATAATAGTGTCTAGGATCATAGCGCTTGTAACATCTCCACACTCCAGGCAACACTTTCAGATGTATCAGTACATTTTACTTACTATGTAGATAATGTTGTATAACTTGCTCAGGGAGGATTTGTATTATGGCTGACACTGATGAAATACATGCAGGATATCTAAGGTTTGTAAATACATATGGGCAAGACCTGAAATGCTGCAAGCATTCACATCGTCAAAACATTCTTTCCTCTGTGCAGTCCAAGTAATATTAACTACTCAGACTGTGCTTCACAGTGTGACTCTTGTATTTCAGTACATTTGGCTGGGAAGAAATTTACTAAGTAAAGCCACGTATAAACACCTCCTTCAACATTACAGCCTGCAGCTGAGCTTAGATTTTTCTACATAAATACACAGTAGAGAAAGGCAACATGTATAAGCCAGCTTGAAGTACTGGGAGTACTCTCTGACAAAAATAACAAATAAGGAATTTATTTTAAATTGGATAAACATTTAATTGAAAAGCACTTGGGTGCAATTTCCCCTGGATGTGCATTCACTGAGAGTCCAGCTTTGCTTCTACTGGAGTCAAGGGCAAAATTGATTAAATGGCATTTGGGTCAATCCCTCTGCACTTATTATGAAGGAATAGGGAGTTTGTTTCTTCAACTTTATAAAAAAATTGTTACCAGATACAATTTTATTAGGCGCCTTCACTCAAAGTGAACAGTTATTCATGGGGACATGTAGGACATTTTTGGTATTTCAGCATCCAGGTTGAAGTTGTCTTGAACGCTCATACTTCAAAGGCTCTAACCTGAGCATATCCATTCCTCACCTCATGCCCTCTCCAAACCAGTGCAGGGAGACTAAAAACTTCTGAGATGCATTTGTTCCCTAAGTGGAGGGTTGACTATAGCCATAGTCTAGTGGGAGGTACATGGCTGTGCAGCTGTGTGAGTTCTCCTTAGTCCACTACCTGGAGTGGATCCATATCTAGTAGCATTAAAGAGAGTGACTGGGGGAATGATACCTTTAAATCTTTTCCCTTGATCTACTGACACAGTAATTATCTGTATTCAGCGGAGACTTGATGTAGATGATGCCTATGGTCCTTTTGGACCTTTGGCTCTTTAAAAACATGTGGGAAATTAGGTATGGAAAGACATAAAACTGTAACTAATGATTTTAAGCATATCAGTTTTTGGTGCTTCAAACAGGCAGATATGGTCAAGCAGCCAAACTTCATAGCTATGTTAAGAGTTTCTTAGTCATAATATTACTGAATAACATCAACATAACTCGGGATTTTTTAAGCTCCATCAGTAATTCATTCTGACACAAGTAAGAACGACCAGCACTTACGTACAGCAAAATACACAGGGATTAAGACAGCTGAATGGAACTGTTTACGCTCCAGCTGTAGTCCATGGAGGTGTGGTCAATACAGTCAGCAGAGTTTAGGTGGCAATTCACTCATGAACTGTACGTGCTTGCTTCCAGGTGAGCTGAATAGCTCTCCAGGTTCCACTGACTCTATTGACTACATCTCCAGTAACTATACTGGTAGTTACTGGACACTGAGTGCACATCTGGCCCTCTACACATAAACATCTAAATTGAAGTATTAATTTGTAAGCTGAATCCTGCCCTAAGCAAATGCCTGGTGTTATTAACACTGGCATTTGAGCAAATGAAGGACTAACACAGCTCTGACTAGGTCTGGGACAGAATTGAATTTTCGTCAAGAAAAAGGTGATAAACTGGAATATGTTCCTGCGTATTATCTGAAGTAAGTCACAAGAGATTTTTAATTGGAAAGACTTTTGGAAGTACTACACGCATGCCAGTGAATTGGAAGAGAGTTTAATTTTCTTCTAGGGTGTATTACGATATTTTTCTGAACCAGTTTTTCTGAAGTCTTTCCTCTGGTCTAACAAAATGTTTCTTCAGTGTAAATCCAAACTGCATGAAGCGTCATGAGGAAAGCCACAAAGTGCTGACTGCAGGTGAGGAAGAGCAGAGTGCCCATGCACTACCAGCAGCGCTGTCTTTAATTATAAATTTATTCATCACTGTAAGAGGCTTTGTCATGTCTCTTTTCTGTCTCCCACTCCACAGTCTAGGGATTTATTTCCTTTGCTGTAGAAATATTAAGCCAGGCAGCAAAGGCAGACATTTACTACTGTAAAAGAAAATAAATACTTTGGCTCCGGTGTTAAATATGTTATCTCTGCTTTGTTAAACAAACCATGAGCCAGGGTTTGGATGCTCTTGATGCTCTTGGTAGATCATGAATAACCTAAGATGTAATATAATCTACTAGAAGGTGATTTTGTCTTGCCACATTTGCAGTTAATTTTATAGCATTGTCTTTTTTGATGGTTTACCATTTCTGAATGAATAATTGTTCAGCATGTCTATTTGAAAAAAAAAGAATTAAAAGTAAAACCTATTTAAGCCTTCTTAAATACAACTCTCTTTATAACTTTAGTTTTCAATTCCCTCAACATACCTATTGCCAAAGTACATGAGTTTGCATTTATACACCAACCATAGAGAAATTGTGATCTCACACAGTGTAGTCACACTGGAGTTAGTCTCATATTTTAAACGGAATAATGAATGCGCAATAAATTTAATATAAAGTTAACAGAATCTGGGCCACAGAAAAACACAGATCTGGCTGGAAGGAATTACAAGACAGATAATTTTAGAGATAGAGGATGACAGTTCATCTTATTCAGCCAAGGGATATTTCAGGTACTTTTAATGAAAAGTTGTTTTTCTCTCTTTGGTCAAAGTCCTCTTCAGCTACAGGTAGATACCTCAGAGGGATTTAGGCAACACACGACTTTCTATCACCATCTGCATGATCATCTGCCATGTAATAAGCTGTGTGCTTATACTCATGCGTAAGGTAGGCTTACATTTGTGCTCATGGGAAGCACTATCGATATAAACCAGATTTTAATATTTGATTTGGTTAAACCAATATCACTAATGTAGAAGCACCATTTTGTTACAGTGTGCCTGAAAAGAAAAACATTACTGCAGGCGTTGGCCCCATGTTTTTGCAATTTTTTTTTGTCCCTGATAGAGTTAAGTAGGATGATTAGTGCAGGATTTGTTCTATTATTCTTCAACCTTCTTAAAATGCTCAATATGGCCCCCAAAAGACTATTTGCTTCTGGTAAGTCACAGTAGATGTGAAGACCACAACCAAGTTTCCTAACACTTTTTGAGTTTACATTCTCAAAAAGGGTAACTTCCCTCTGATAAAAATTTGAGGTTTTTTTGAATGGAAACATGAACATAAAGTGATGCTTGTCTGTGAGCAATTCAAAGTTAACCCTAGGATTGGGGCCTAAACAGTAAAAGACATATAAATGCCAAATAGAACAGACTTACCCCTGCTGAAAGAAGTTTGGGAAATAATTTTTAAAAATGTAATTATACACTCATTACATCAGTGTCACATTCCCATTAAAAGGTGCATTTTCTGTATAGAATTCTTTTAGATTATGAGCGATGTTCTATTTTTCAGCTGGAAGAAATTACTTATCTCAGCAACAAATTGTGTCATCCAGTTTGTCAAACTGTGGTTAGTTATTAACTGCAACATTATGATTTTGACTGTAACAGAGAACTAGAAAATTAAAGATGGAATTTGTGACATCTCTAACTCATCAGCCACACACAAAGATTTTGAGCTCCTAAAGGCAGGTTACTACAGGCAGTGTTTTGCCTATAGGACCCACACAGCTGCACACGTGTAGCTCTGCCTATCACATATGTGTAATGTACGTTTACTGAAATAGGAAATTTAACCTGTAGATTTACTGATTTAGTGTTCCTTAACTAAAAATATTGTTTAGTGGGATATTACTGGCATTGATGTCGTTACAGCGTAATAAGGTCATTACAGCTTAACACATAAAAGTACGTCCTGGTGCCATCGACGTATTCATCCAGTGTATTTATTCTTTAAGATCTAGACTTATAATGTGAGATTATGAGAAGTTCAAACAAACGACAAAGCTGTGTATTCCTTACAAATAATATGAAGTATTTTTATATAGAGGTTTCAGTTAATGCTGTAAAGGAAAGAAACAGCTACATAATGTATTTTCGGGGGGACGGTATGTATTTCAAATCTGTGACCTCTAGTAGGAATAACTGATGAACTCAGCTTTGGAAGTCACTTGCATTAGCACTTCTCAAACAGGTTTTTGCTCAAACGTTCTACTACTCGTAAAGCCTGCTGAGCTACAGACACTTTCTCTAGCATTCATTTAACTACCTCCAGGTACTATTTTTTTTGTACAGAAAACACACCTGTGCCAAACATGCTCTTTGACTAAAAAAAACCCCAGAAGCAAATTTACATATCTACTTGGCTGCATGACTAGCTTTCCTTCTGATTGCCAAGGAAAATGAAAATCAGTCTCTGGCCCAACAGAGGTGGATCCAGAATGAGTTTTGTCCTTGAATTCGAGATCGCTGACTCAACGTACAGCGTGCTGCTAGGATCGAGTGTGATGACTGTTTACTGAGTGTTATTAAGCTGTTGATTAGACTGTAGGAATTGACGACTGAGAATTGTACATAAGTCAGTTCAAATGAGCTAAGCATCACTTGACCGAACAGTAAAATCTAAACACACTGTATGAGGAACAGAAAAATAGTGAGTTTCTCTGGTGTCAATTTATCAAATTCAGAGCTTCTGGAATATGTAGTAGCTAACAGTACGGAACATACTCTCACTTACATTGCTTGTCATGGAGCACTGAGATGGAAATACACTTCTGCTGATTCAAAGTTTGCTGCCTAGGAATGCATATAGTTTACTACCCAAGATAAGACGGCTTGATGGTAGAACAGAAAGCTAGTAAAGAAAAGGGTGGCAACAAGAAGATGATGGGATAGTTCAGTGGGGCACGAAGGTATTATCACATTTGTTTGCTTAAATTTCTCTCACTTTGCAAAGGTAAGATGACAGAAATGAATACTCAGGTGAGCACTGAGTGAGAAAGGGAAAAGCTGAACTGCCGATAAACCCTTTAGCCTTTGAGAGTGCAGAGTGAGTGGGTTGCTGGAAAACAGACTGGATTGGGTAGAGTGGGAAGGAGGCAGAACGAGAGGCTTGTCTTGGAAGAACTCTGCTGGAGAGACGGAGAGAAGACTGGTAACAGAAACTCAGAAAGCGTAGCCAGGAAGATGTACACGGGAGGAAAGAAAAAAACTGTAAAACACATTATGCCAATAAGAAGGTACTCCTCAAGAAAAGCAAAAGATAAGTAAAACTGTAATGGGAATATCCTGGCAATATTTAAGTCAGTGGGGAATCCCATTTCGAACTGAACAGCATACTAATGACCCTTACTATTAATCTTCCTGGAAGCTGGGTCACCATTTGGCACTTCCCACTGTTCTGCTCTCTTGGCCTGTATTTAACCCATGTATTAACATTTCTGTGCAGGTGATTCTGTCATGTATTTTTCCATCCTGTCTTACTCTTTTCATTTCCATAGTTAAAGAATTGAAATGATAACTGTTTGTTCAAGATAATTAAAACAGACTCTGTAAATTGCATTGATGTTCAGCCATTTCAAACTTGCAAAATATTAACATTCAGGATGTTTTGAGAAATTGGTATATGGTCAGTGCTTCAGGTAATCATGGCCTGGAAGGATGCTGAATTCAGAGAATTCAACAGGAATGATGGCACACAGATACATGAGGTGATAATTTGAGAATGAACAGCTGTGTGGTTCATCATTATTTTGTGTGTCAGTTCTAAGGTAAGTGAAAATGTTGGTTAGTATTTAATCTGGTGACTTAAAAAATACAAGCTAAAAGGGCTTTTTTTGGAGCTGCAGAACTAGGCAATCTTTCTACAGCTTTGTGTCCTGTATCACTAGCTCTCAGATGCTCAGTATTGCCAAGTCTCTTACTCCTCCTCTTCAAATTCTCCAAGCATAAAGAGGTCTCTTTACTCCCTTATCCCCTCACTGTTGACCAAATAAAAAGCAGCAGATGCTGTAACTGGTTCTCTGCTCCATGCGTGTTCGTTGACTTGTCAGTTCATAGGCTGTCACCAGCCAACCACGAGGTCAAAAAGATAGCTACTGAGCTCTCGTTTCCATTTTTTATCCAGTGAATACACTAATTTGGGACTCTGGTCGAACTAGCCAGTGTGAGACCTCTCAGGTAGACAGGACATTTGAGCCTCTTCTGTTGGATCTGACTGAAGGACACCCATTGATAATAAAATTTCGGAGAAGGACATGACAGATAGGAAGACAGCATGATTGCGTACACTTCATTTCAAGGTGAAACCAGGCTAAAAATCTTGTTATACAGAAGAGTCCATAGGGTATTTTTGTTAAATATGACATAAAGCTAAACTGAAAGCTCCCTGTAACTCTTGCTTTATGCGGCGTGTCTAACCAATTTTCACGTATTTCTCACAGGTTTGGATGATGTTGATAAGCTGAATGTGACAGCCTAGCTGGGCACTTGTAGGGGAATCCATGTCAGACACTGTCTGAATGAATCACCTTGCAAACACTTTTCTCTCTCTCTCCAGTAAGAACTGGGGGAGAGCCACCTAAACAGCTACAATTAAGTAAACGGCATCTCATCTGAATTGACTCATGTGACTGAATTCTAAATATTTAGAAAGTGCCTTTAATGTACAGAAGGCTGTGTAAGTGTTAAGAAAGAAACTACACTACCAAATTTTATTTGGTATAGCCTTTTGTTACATTACTTTTAAGGTTATTTTTACGAGTAAGGCTTTCATCCTGGCAACTAGATGTGTACAACTCACCAGATGCTTCTCAAAGACTGAGCTACTGGCATTAGAGATTCTCCCAGAGACTCTTGTTTCTACTACCGTGTCCTTGTTCTTATTTCCTCCAGCTCTCCAGCTGCAGCTTCCTCTTAATACCGTTGCACTTAATACAGATACAAGCAACCACAAAGACCTCACAGAAACTGAGCAATGTCTGAAGGGAATTCACCCCAGAATGGCTGGGCACAATCAAGTTACCCAATTCCACTGTGCAGACTGCATTGGGGAGGAAAACAGAGGTTCTTAATCAGACACGTACTTTTTATACTGGCCTGGTCAGGGATGTTGCACAGCTGCTTTGTAGCTCACTTATCAGGCAGCCCACCCACACTTTTCCCAAGGTATGCACAGGGGGGTTGGTAACAGGCAGTATAAGAATGTGGAGAGTTCCCCCATATAATGCTGATGTAGCGACGGGGAGCAACACAGGTCATCAGTGTGGACCTATGTCCAGGGATATTTGCTCTACTGAGGAGCAGAGATGATGAGCCTGGGCATAGCACTGTACTAACGTGGCTATGACTTAGAGCCAGCCACTACCTTTGTGCAGCACCATGCTGTGTCGTACAGGTGAGCTTGTATGGAGCTATCTTAGACGTCTGTAAGATGGAAGTGCCTGCACAACACATCCATATCCTTTGACCACCTTCAGAGCAGGGGCTTCACTTTAACTGCTAGGATGGGCATTTTATTTTCACTGTGGTATTTTCTGAGAAAATAGCCCTTTGCTTACAAGAGAGAAGAACTATCTATTAGTTAAAGATTATCAACTCCTCTTGTATCACACAGAAAACCTTCCTTACTATTTCTGTATGGAACGTTTTTATTTAAGCCTAAAGATAAACAATCATCAGGCAATAACCCCATGCTAGGCCTGAATTTTGGAAAACCAGAAGTGTTCCCTAATCCAGAAAGCTCACCTGCACTCTTTTAGGCAAGAAAGAAATCTCCAAACCACAACATATTCTTTGAAGGCCTATTTATCTTAATTTATACTTTTTCTGCAGCCAGCTGTCACAGACAGTATACCAGACACAAGGAAATTACATTTTGATCTAAAATGGCAGTTTCTGTGCTTCTATAACAGCCACATGCCAGGATAGAGAACGTTAGGTAATGCTGATGTCAGAACAGCATATCGTGGTTGACAAAACTGAAGAGACTAATTTCTGTCTTTTGTGGGGTTATGTAACATAATCAGGTAAAAGTCATAATAAACTGCCTTTTCACTCTTACACAGCAGGA
>NW_010412116.1:0-546 GCF_000710305.1 Buceros rhinoceros silvestris | reverse complement strand
AGGAATATCTGTAAAATAAGCAAATTCACAAACAACCTCTAAGTACAAAAAAGGTTTCTGGCCAAAGCAATGCTGTCATGGAAGTATGATGGAAAGAATCACACAGTGCCAACATTGAAGGATGCTCACTTACAACCGTTCTCCTCCAGTGCTGGAGTAGATGTGGCAAAACCCTCAGTGTAACCAAGTTTCACGGTCCAAGTGGAATGAAAGGCAATGTATGCTAAGGATACATTATGAGAGGGAAGAAGGAATGAGATTTGCAATATTTTCAGCTGTAATCTTCTAAAATGGGATGGTCTAAGTGCAGCCTCTGAGCAGGAGAAATCATTGCATCCACATCAGCACTGGAAGATGCAGTGGGGTGGAAGTCCAAATGTGAGAAAGTGTTTAACCCTGCAAGCTGCCCTCATTGCTTTCTCACAGCTGGCAAAGGTGATTCTGAAATTGTTCCCTAACCATCCCAACCCACAGTACTAAAAGCAAGAAAGCTTCCACCATTCATTTGTGTCCCAGTTTGAGCTGAGACTTCCTTGTTTTGGGAAA
>NW_010412115.1:238007-245799 GCF_000710305.1 Buceros rhinoceros silvestris | reverse complement strand
CCCCAGCCCCGGACCCTCATCATTTCCGGCAGCTGTGCGTGTTGGTGTGACAGCTGTGCCCGGGCGCCTGTCACCGAAACCGGGCAGGCGTCGCACACTGAGCACACGTACGAACTGCAGCCGTTGCATCCTGTGTCCCAACGCCCGTGTTAACTTTTTTCTAACGCTGCTCCTACCTTGGCGCAGCTGCGACGAGAAGAGTACGGGGAACTGCAGTTGATGTAGGAAGATAAGCCTACCACAAAGCATCATCAGTGGTGTCCTCAGCAACTCAGAAGGCAGTTCGGAGGAGTGCAATGTTTAGGAAAATCTTAAATCCAACTGTCACTTGGGTCATCACAGCAGCTGGGGGTTGGGAAGAAGGCAGCGGCATTTAGGCTAGTTATAGTGTCTAGAAATATCCTTTGATTTTATTTGGCTGTGTAGCACAGGCCAACCAGACTGGTTCTAGGTCTGCTGGACATTAGATTAAAATTACTTAGATCCCTTGAGCTCCAAACACATATAAACTAAAAAAAACAGTCTCTTCTACCACATCTTACATTTAGCTGCCAAAATTTTTCTCAATTCTGTAAAAGTGAGTGCTGTGACTTCCTATGCTGCTGCGTTTACCAAATGCAGTTAAAAGGAGGACTCCTGTCCTTTTTACCCGAAGTATTTTCCTCACTGTCACCTCTGTTGAGATATTCTTAGGATGTGAGATTGTTTGTTCATATACCACTCCCTGTGTTCAGACTGATACCCTACACTGCAGGCCCTAATGGGACCGTGCGTGGTCAAGTAGACGTTGAGGCGGGGAAGAGCTCAGCATGTTGTCCCGCACTCATCCCTCACAGACAGCAGTGTGGGCCAACTAGCTGGAGCAAATCAGTCCCTTGCGCTCCCCTCACGACAATCTAGTATTTCTGTAATTCCAGATTTTAACTGTATTTTTGGGTTCACGTTGTTTATCTTTGTTCACTTTTGAACAAAGATAAGCAATGAGTGAGGGGTGGAGTGCAGGCTTCTGCCTCTGCTTCCTAAAAGATGGTCTGTGTTGCTCCTGGGCTTGAAGAAGCATTTTTCCTTCATGGAGCCACTCCCCTCATTTTGAAAAACTCTGTAGTTCCGTATATGCTGAACACAGCTTTCAGTCCACTGTCTCAGCTTCTGCCCTGAGGAACAGAGTGAGAACAGAGGAAACAGTTGTTGGATAGCAATGTGAAAAGTTCTTTTTGGTAAAAATCTTAACTCAGAGGATCCCAGTTATAATGTGCTTTGCATTAAACTCCAAAGATTAAAAAGATGAGATTTCCCCGTAGTGACATCCTGAGCTTTTGAAGGAAAAACAAGTAGCATAAATTTCACAGTGAAATTCCAGGTTGAAGCACGTTCTAAAAGCTAGTCGGGTTGGGGGTTATGTGTTAGAGGAGGGTGTCATCTCCTCCTTTTGTATTAAAATCAGTCCATTTCCAAGAACTGGTTCTAAACTCAAGGAAGAACAAAGAATGGCAAAGGCATTTCTGCAACAAGATCCAAAATGAAATAGTCATTCTTCATTATATATGCTATGCTAAACCTGGCAGTCCTTAGTGAAAAATCTCTTCCCCTGTAAAATATGCAGGACATAATGGACTGTGGACATCCGACATTAATTTTGTATTAATCTATGCATGCTTCTGTTCAGTTTTGTATTGCATGCATATGATTTATGAAATGAAAGGCTAGTTATAATTTTAAACTTTTTGAGGTAGGGCTTCTTTGTGAATTATTTACATAAAACAATCAGTTTTAAAACTGTATTTGTCAGTGAGAGTTTTGGAAAACGCTAGGGAAGGAGTTGCATGGCACAGTGAACTGCTGTAAGGAGGGTGAACAGTACTGCTGAATCGTAACACATTAAAATCTATTTAAAACACATATTCCCAGTGTTTCTTAAGAAGGAGAGCTCTGTGGTCTCTGGGGAAGTTTTAATGTGTACAGCTTTTCCTGGTGTTGTTAACTGTATGTGCATTTTGATGAGGCATTTGTCAGAGCATAAATGCTCAGTGGTAAGCACAGAAGAGGCCACTACGATTAAGCATTTTTTAGCTGAAGAAAAACACCACCAGCCTGAAGCATCTCCAGTGTTAGAACATATTGCTGGTCCATCTTTATTAGTACACCACCCTGTGTTAAGCAGCTGGGTTTTTTGCATGATCATGTATGACAGGCTTCACTGTGTATCATTATATTAGTAACTTAAGGCAAAACAAACACCATTAACTCAAAAATAACCACCAGTACTGTAACTTTTATTTGCTAATAAATATCTTAATAAACAGGCTTACCCCATCTGTAAGACCTGATAATGCCTCTTAGGAAATCATAGAAAAATAAAATACAATAATAATCAGTAACTTGTACTTTGTACAAAAATCTTATTATGTTGCTCAGCAGGTAGCTTTGCCAAACCCCATATTCCTTCTGCAAAGAGATGGCGTATGTGATGCAATTCACCTTAAAAACACCCTAATGTTGAGAGCTGAGCATTCTATTACACTATTTAACTTGTAGGCATGCCAGCACATGAAAATTTACATGGGACATCATATTATCATAGGAATAGAATAATAATAATAAAAAAAAGATAACACCACTTTTCAGTAAATAATAACAACTTCACTTCTCATGTAAATTCCTCTTGGGACTGCAAATCAGTATAGATATAGGTATATAGGCAGAAAGAAAAATGCAGTGGGAACATGTATGGGAGATATATTATGTGAAGAAAAGTCATTCTGAACAGTGAGGCAGTCCCAGGGGAAAACAACGATAGCGGCTGTGAAATGTGCAGTCTCTCAGAAGGAGCAGATAGCGTTTGCTGTGTGCAGTGCTGTGCAGGTTCAGACGGACGAAGATTAAACTTAGAGGTACAGTACCAACGGCTTGTCTGTGAGGTGAATGGTGAGGACTGTCACAGGTAGTTGTCATTATTCAAATACATCTTGGTAAGAGGAGAAGAAGCAATGGCAAAAGAAATGTTATCTGGAGTTTTTAAAAGAAAAGGTGGGTTTCAGACTACTGATGAGGATACGAGATCTGTGCTGAGGCCACGGTTTGTTTGTAAGTTTGCAAGTATTATGATTATACCATTGCTTTTGAAGCCATCTACCTTTAAAGTTTTGACATGGCTGCTTAAATATATAATCTAAAGTGTCTGCCATCAACTAGTTATTCATATATACACATACATTGATACGTTTTATGGCTATGCTAGAACAGCAAACTATGAAGAGCAGTCATATTTAGTTGTGTACAAGCTAATTTCACAGAAGAAACAGAGATTAAACCCCCTTTTAATTCAGATACATTTAAAACCAACACACAGAAATAGATAGAGGCTATCCTGAGAAAACATACCAACAACATTATTTTCCAATAGTGAGTCAAAGCTAATTTTTGGAACGTAGTCAAGTATTTTTCTTGTTTTTTTTCTTTTTTTGTAAGTCAAAGTGATTTTTTTTTAAAAAAAATGATGACAAAATTAAAAGAATTAATTCCAACTTCATCAATTAAGGTTGCTTTGTTAGAAAATAAACTATTGCCTTTCAGTAAATAGGGTTTCAGATGATCTGTTAATGATTTTTTTTCCTGTTAAACTGCAGATGCAATCCTGAGAAGTGCAGAGTACCTGTTGTTACCGAAGTCAATAGGAGTTATACCGCACCAAACAAGAACAAGCCCTTTTTGTTAGTCTCCAGATTTTCAGTCACAGTATTACTGTATGTGATGTAACTCATAACATCAGAGAATTTTGACATTGGCCTCAAGAGGAGTAGACAAAAGGCTCTAGGTAAGAGCAACATATACTGAAGTACTGACTAAATCCAGTTCCTTCACCAGATTTAACCAAGAAACAACTTTTCCCACTCTTAATCTGAAATAGCCCTCTCTACCTTATGTAGAAAAGCTGGGAGAGGAAATAGCTGCAGAAGTAATGGTATTAAAAATTCTACACTGCCAATTCAAACTAGCTGTTTCTTGGGGAAAGGCATATAGGGAATCATGGCCATAAGCTTTAAAATGCTTACATGTATATGTGTTAGGAATCAGAGTAGGATGGTTTTCTTGAGATAGGGAATTAATGAGAGTCCAATAAACAGAACCACTAGGAGGACATATTAATTATTTTATTTGCTACTGTGCCTTTCATTAATTGGCAAATCTCAAAACTTAATGCTGCAATGCACTAGGAGTATGAAACAGTAACAATTTCTACAGGAGTTAGTTGTACAGAAAAGAATGAATAGAAAGGGGTTTGGTGTGGTGGTGGTAGAGGGTCAGCAGCAGGTGACCTGGCAGCTTTCTGTAAGCCAGTTTGAAAACATTTTTTCTGTCTGTGGAGGAAAAGAGGGACTGTCCATTTCTGGAAAACAAGCCAAGGAAGTTTGAGAAGTACTATACACGTACAGTGCATGCTGCTGAAAATTTTAAAAACCAATGGAGCAGATCAACCTCATTAGTGTTTTATTGGGAGTTAAGTAATTAATTATGGAGGTTTGAAAAATTTCAGAGATTACGATATACATTATATTTACAATTCTTTATATACATATAGACAAATATTTTATATCCATAATGTGCTCAACATATCCTGGTCCATAATCTGAGGAACTATATACAACCACAGCACACATGGATAAGCAGTGTGCACTACTAAATACAGTATATGATGGTGGAAGATTTGTGAGCTGTAAGTGCATGGATCTGTCTTATGCAACTCTTCTGTCATTTTGTTAAGAGCTCCTTAGCACAATATGGACAGTTTTTCCTTTTTGACTTTAGGGCTTATGGGAATTTCTTTTCCTTTTCAGTGCTGATTAATTTGTCTCTCCAAGAGATTTCAAGATCACTGTCTTACTAAATGTTAGCCCAGCCCAATGCATCTTTCCCTCACTCTCATAAAAAAAGATAGTAGTACAATTATAAAAAGAAAATAAGATTATCTTTGCCATTTATTCCATTAGAAAGATTAATTACAGTTGGTGAACGAGGGTATTCTGGAAGAAAATTGTTTAACAGAATACAGTGCTTTTCAACCATGTGCAAATGCCGTAAGTGAAATATCTCTATTTTTAATACTTCTCCGAGAAGAGGCAACGGAAGACAGACTTTTTATCATGACTCTGACTTTTGTAACTCCAGAAGAGGTGTTGGATTGGATTATCAGTGTGTCCTCCTTTCCACTCTCTGCAGGACATATTCCAAGATAGATTGAGCCTATGATGAGGTAGTTACAGGTACCCTGTGTTCATAAGAGAAATTCTCAGCTGCCAGAATGTGTCCCATAGAACCATTCCATCAGCTGAGTTAAAACAGCTAAATACATGCTTCAGCTTGCAGTGGGGCCAGCTGAAATTTAGCCACTGGTCAAGTTAAACTATGTTCTATGCTGCTTAAGCTTGGTGGCTGATATTGTCCCATTGGGTCATTCTAATATGGAAGTGGCTGTGGCTAACAGAGTATTACTAGTCACCTCCACAGCCCAGCTATCCCATATAGTAAATCTCTGTTGCAATCTGAATAAAGGGCATCTGACGTTACTTACAACCCACCTTTGGATCCTATATGAATACGCATTGAAAAATAAATTAATGGAGCCCATTGGGCTTATCATATCGAAAATGGAAAATGGATAGTAGGTCTTAAATTACAGGAAAATCAAAGTAGTACAGTTTATGAGTCCCATGTCAGAATAATCCAGCTAATACCTAATACAATTTTGGAGACAGAATGCTTTGTCCCCAGCAAATAACTTATTTGAATTTATTGTTGAGTGCAGTATTTGCAATTAAAGGATTGCCTTATGCTGAGAAGTCTTGGCTGATGTCTTAAAGCATAGCATGTGTCTAAGCTTTTAGTGGACAGACTCTGAATTTACAGTCGTGGGAAACAAAATAATAACTTTTGTTTAAGGAATATTTAAATTACATAGCTTAATTCTCTTCCTTTCACCTCATGTAATCCCATTGCTTCTCATTAATTCCAGTGTGCAAACACCTCATGAGCAAAATCTACTAAACCTTCTGCTGTTGCTTGTTAAATTTTAATACCAGCATTATTATCCATGCCTGGATATGAGTTAGTAGTTTTGATCTCTTTGAATACAGAGTAACAGGTATTTCTTTGGCACAATTAATCTAATCCAGAAGTAAATAATTACATTTTTCAGATGACTCACATCCTACAAGGGCACACTTTTCTTCATTGATTAAAAAGGAACCTCAGATGACTAGCTCAAATGGAAACCTCCAAAATTAGGTGAGACGAATTCCCCCAAATAAGTCTCAGGGCTCTGATGGACAAGTGAGGATAGCTTGAGTAAGGATGACTGATATTGTTTCCATCCTAGATGACAACCCTGCTTGCTGCATGGACATCCAAATTGCTTGTCAATCAACTTTAGAAACACTGTGGTTAGCACACAATGGACAGCTGGGGCAGCACACTAGTTGGTCAAGAGAGTCAAGGCCCTCACTTAAGCTGTGTTTTGGCAGCTTAAGTGATACATGAGTAGTGGTAACAGTACAGATGGATGGATTTTATTTTAGATTAATGACGATCACATCTGTGAGAAAAATCTACACTTGGATATTACTTGTAAATAACTTAGAACTATTTCTTTATGTCCAGATTATAATGATTTTTCTTTTTTGCTTGCATATCATGCACAGTTTATTTTGTGAATGTTCAATGAATACTTTTAGTCATGAAGCACCCTGCAATGTGGGCTGGATTCTCAAAAATAGCCTACTATATTTGCTTAAATTTGTTAAATTTAAACTCTAAACTGCACACTGCGGTTTCTTCACCTGAAGAAAGTATCCCTTGTAACAAAGAAAGTTACTTTAATTTCACATATACACATTTGTGGTCTGCACAGAATTAAGCTCGCATTTGAAAAATAACACCCCGATGGGTTTTGTTTGTTCTTCAATGAAAAAATTAGGGAAACCACTCCCCTAAAACCTCCCAGAGTAGGCTTGGAATTGGAGCAAGAGCAAATAAAATGTTTCCAAAATGGGTAAAATGTAAATCTGATCAAGATAACAACTATAAAAGATTCATACTGCACAACAACAAAACCCCAAGCCTTATAAACCTACAAAATCATGGATTTACAATGTTTTTAATAAATGTTCTCACCCAAAGAATCACTTGCTCTTTCCTTTCTGGTTACCCAAACTCTTGTTTATATAGAAAATACATCTGAATAATTCATGTTTTAGTATTGTTATGTTTTTTCTATTGAAAATATATTTTCAGTAGTGGAATAAATTTGGAAATTGATTTCCATGAAATATATCCAGGTTGTGTGCACGTAACATGTTGCTCTGCACCCACACTACTAGGAATGGAAAAACGTGCAAAGGAGAATTTAAAAGTGCACATGCATGGTTTGGAATAATTAAGAGCAATTTTGAAGCCTCATTAACAAATAACAGACTCATACCTCCTCAGTAATGTATTTACATGTGAGAGAGGCTCCTTCCACAGATGTCATGTTGTTGGCCATGGAAGCAATGACAGGGAAAATAAATAACAAAATAAAATAAAGGAAAACCAACTTTTAAACTACTCTGTGATGATAGTATTTTTAAAAAGGCTTCAGGTAAGTATGATTTTCTTTCCATAAGAGGTCCTTTACCAAAAAATCATTCAGATGTGGAATGGGGGCAGAATTTTTCAAGTAACATTCACAAAAAAGAACAAATGTTCCCCCCACCAAATGCCTGTGATCCTGCAAAATGCACATGCTTGTACGGTCCTA
>NW_010412115.1:219157-237909 GCF_000710305.1 Buceros rhinoceros silvestris | reverse complement strand
AGCAGGACTACTTATGCTGGAAGAATTACCTTTATTGCTAGAATAGGACTGGACCTGCCCTTTTAAACAAGCTCATCAAATTGGCCTTATAAAACACTGGTGAATCCTGATCTTTAGAAAACTTGTTCCTCAGTTAAATCTGTTTTGTTTTGTTTTAATGAAAGAAAGGATAATTTACTTGGTGCACTTATGTTATCCCACTTAAGTTAATGCAGTCACTCCAACATAAATTGACAACAGTGAATCAGGCCTAGCGTGTCTTACACTGTGAACTGATTGGAAGCATAATCTTTTCCGAGTTGCTTTCTGATTTCCCGTCTTTGCCACCGGTATACAATGGCAGCAATTTCCAAGTGTTAGAAAATTAATTTTGATTTACAAGCTGTAAACTAAGCACTAAATATCATTATAATTACATAAAGTACTTAGCTCATTTTGATATCATATTATACATATATTATACTAATTACCCAAATCCACGTTTCAATGGAAAAGCTGTAATGCTTGAGTATATTAGAACGCCAGAGAACTCAAAAAATGTCCTCCAAACTATGTATAAACCAACAAAAGCATCTGCACCCAGTTTACATGTGACATGCATGTAGATCTACTTGTGACTTCTACAGCATGCAGACACGCGCTTATTCCCCTGTTCCTAGAAGCGCATATCCCATGCAAAAATTTGGAAATGTAGCCCAGCACGTGTGTGAAATGTGTCTGAATAAAACATGGAAGCTGTAAGTCTTAGAGAGGTACAAATATTATGTTAGGCCTTTGCAGACATTTTCTTGCATGTTAATATGGCTATAGAAGAGTCTTCGGATGTCACTTAGATATCTGTACTAAATGAAGATCTAGCCCATAGTAACCAGAGCTCCATTTGAGCAGAGACTGTTTTTTACTTCTAAAAGCAGTTAGAAGTAGACTCAAGGCAAAGTATTATTACACTGCTGTCCTACATCTCCTTTTCTGCCTATGTACAAGATAGCTGAATACTGCAGCGTGTAACTTCCAGCATTATAGTTGGTGGTTGTACCACTGCCCTTAAATGGAGGATGATATGGCCAGCCTGCTTCCATGGGAATAAGCACATCAACCCATCAATCCACTGATGGCTGTCCCGCTAAGGTCTACTACCACTGGTGGAAATAATGCTTAGTTCAAGCAGCGGAGGTCTGCATTTTTGGAACAGAAAGCTTTCTGAAGTCTGTGTGACCATGATATAGCTGACAACCATGTTTATATGTGATTATGAAAATGTTACAATGAGTTTTTCAATGACTATTTGCCATGTAGTAGAAGCAAATGCTGAGTATTTAAAAAAAAAAAAGTCTTCAGTTGTGAAGAATCCCAAGGATGAACAGTTTTCCAACCTAATCTAAAATTTAAAGCATAAAAAGTGCCAAGTGCTAAAGTAATTAAAAATCAAGGACCTTAGGATTTCAAACAGATTTCTCCAACTATCCTCCCAATTATTCACACGATGAAAACTCACTACATTAAATCATCAATCATTTCTGCAAACACTATTAAATTTTTGAGGCACCAGCTTACCAGCATTCAAACTATCATAAAGTAGTATAAGGATAGGACCCATACAACTGGATTTAAATAAGAGAGAAAATAAATATTTATGTCAAACTTCTTTTTGATTGCACATTTGGTATTGGCAGTTACATGGTCACAGAACATGAAGGAAGTCAAATACTTTTTGATCTACCAGCAAACTCTAAATACATCAATAAAGAAGCCACACCAGGCCAAACAGATTAGTACTTTCAAGTAAGTTCATGAAAGTTTCTCAAATAATGTTATACAAAGTTACACATCCATGCTGAGTTACTCATCAGTGTGTAGCAAGAGTCTTGCAGTAGGCCAGGATTTTATCGGCAGATAACTGGTGAAGGAGCTATGCAGTGTGATTAAAAATTCCAGTTTGGAAGCATTAACATAGAAGTACTTTTATAGTCTGAGCAGGAGACTGCAGTTCTTGAAGTTGGGAAGAGCAGAAGGGAAGAATGAGAATATTTTTCCATTTTAGAAATGCTGAGGCACAAAACACAGTTGATTCTACTACTTTCATACATGAAATCCTTTCTCCTGTATGTGCATCATGTGTAACCGCAAAGTCTGTAAACTGCTGACTATTCGTCTCTGGTGTCCAATGAGAACAACTCCAATTCTTCTAATGTCACTGCAAGATAAAAAGTTTCATCTTGGATGTAAGTACAGTAAAGCCTCTTGTACACAAAAGAATATAAATATATGTCAAATTGAGCTTCTTCAGGACAGTTTACCTTCCAGACTGGGACATGTAAGAAAGCTGCAAATCTTAAAGTTTTCTGCATCTGACAATTTCAAATTTTTAAAGATGGCCATTAAAAAAAAAAAAAGTAGTTAGAGCACTGGTATCTTTTGTGATGTTAATGGTCAAGTAATTTTTTTCAAATTTCAAGGAAGGACCTGAGAGGTGGGTTCGAATAGCCCATTTTTAGTAATGTGATAGTATGTGTTGAATGGGGCTGATACATTCACGCTTGCACTCCTGAGGTGGAAATAACAAGAGGCTGCACTTCTGATGATTTGGGGAATGGTGGTGAGAGATGGTCAAAAGATCAGAATAGCAGTGAATTTTCCAACTTGATCCAGATTTCCCTCCCAGCTTCCCTTCATCTCATCTAGACCTGCATCCCACAGTGGGTAGCTCACCCACAGAGCTTGAGTCTTGGGCAGGAATGAAGTCAACAGCCCTCGGTGTCCAGCACAGTCCAGTAGTTTAGTTATTCTTTAAATATCACCACCTGCAAGATGCTGAGAAAGATCACAGGTGGTGTTTAGAGAGGGTAGGAAACTTCAGATATGCCTTGTCAATTTTGTAAATCCCACTCTAGGACATAGAAGACATTGTCTATTTAGATATCCTCAAAAACTGCCTGATAATATAGCTGGTAAAGGAGCTCATAGAATGAGGCATGACCTTTATGAGTTTCAGATTTGCAGTTCAAGATATCTGCCTCTATTCTACAGATGAAGAGCCACTGGAAAGCAGCAACTATTATGTACTTAGGTGTAATATCCACACAGGGGATGATACACAGCACTTAGGGTCAGCAGGGACTATGCAAAAGTACTGAGCATCTTAGAAGCTAAAAATAATCAGCTAACGGAATGAACCTTTATAGGGGCGATTGGTATTAGAACTGCAAGAACAATGCTTAGCACTTATCAAGGAAGGCCTGATAAAGCTCAGGAAGAAGCCAGCAGGTCTAGGGGTAACATAGGTTATTTGAAGAAAGAAGGAATTTTTCAAAAAGCTGAAGTGGTATCTAAAGAAAGAAAGTAGAAAGGATGATAACCTTAGACAGATTATCTGTAAAAGCACAGTAAGGCAGGCTAAAAACGAATTTGAGGAACAGCCAGAAAAAAAGACACCTAATAATAAATTTAATAAACCTTATTTCAAATTGACTGGGTACATGAAGCCTGCCAAAGTGTCTGTAGAGTCCAATGATGATCTGAGTATAAAAGAGCACTGAAAGACTGGCCACTGTTGGAAAACTAAAGCAATTATTTGAGCTGACATTCAGTGCAGAAGAAGTTGAAGTGACTCTTATGCCCGAACCTCTATGGGGGACTTGCCAGAGCATCTGTCTGAAGTTGAAGAGACTGCAGGAGAGGTTATAGGACCAACTGAAAAAACAAGCAACAACCTATCTCCAGAACAAGACTATATTCAGCCGAGAGTTTTAAAAAGTTCTAAGGATGACATAGTGGAGTTACTAACAGGGATGTGAAAGAGGGAATTATCAGCTGTGTTCCACATGTTTAAAAATTTCTTGGTGCCTGAGGCACGGAGAGCGGTGCAAAACAAAAAGTTTCCAGGGGAGATCTGGGGAACTACAAACCTGTGATTCTGAAATAATTACAGGGCATAATATAAACTACAGAACAGAATTATTGGATGCTTGGATAAATGATCTTCTTGAGTAACCATGGCTTTTGCAAAGAGAAGTCCTGTTTTATAGAGTTACTTGTTTCCAGTGGAGGAGTCAGCATACATATAGATGAAGGTGATTAATTTCATACACCCCACTAGGACTTCCAAAAGCTTTAGAGAAGATTCCTGATCAAAGCTTTGTAAGGAAAATAAGGAACTGTGGCATAAGAAGGTCTTTGTGTGACTAGATAACTGGTTTAAAGACAGGAGGTTATGAATAAAACGTCAGGTTTTACAATGTAGTCATCAATAGAAATCTGCAGGAACCTATGCTGAGATAATGTTGAATGTTACTGTTTAACAAATCAGTAAATGTTCTGGAAAAATAGGTGAGCACAATGATGAAAAGTGAGTTGGTGAGACTGAGTTGTCCAGGGTAGTAAGGGAAAGGGCCAGCTGTGCAGAGTTCTAGAAAGATCTTGTAAGACTAATTGCCATAAAGCAGCAGACAAAATTCAGTGTAGGTGACTGTACAGTGATATCCATGGGAGATGTGTAGTCTAGATCAAAACCGAATCTGCAAGAAACATTTCAGGATGCTCACTGCCTGACCTTTGGTAGTGTCTGGTATGATCACAGAATGAAACTATCAGTTCGTGTCTCTTAATCATATCCTTCTCCTGTTTTGTTTTGTTAAAAAAGTAATTTGTCTTTTATTTGCTTAGATAGAAAAGGAACTGAGAGCACTGTTCCATACATCATGATAATTACATCACTGTAGCATCCAAACAAATTCAGATTGATTAGTCACTATAGGGATAATAGATTACATACTTACTCAATACTCATTCTTGAAACCGTATCCAAAGTTGTGAAACCTGCTGCCATGAAGTTATTTTTATACTGACCCATTTTTATGGAATCCAGCCAGTCACTGACAGAAACAAACAAAGGATATTCTGAAACTTCACCAGGTGAATCTGGCATTCTGTAAAAAGAAAATGCAAAGGTTACCAAAGCAGTACAAAATATGACACTCAATTTACTCTGGTAGACATTGTTTTTATTAAAAGGCAGAAGGAATGGGAGAGGAGTCTGAGCTGTAAAGGTCAGATCTTAACGGAAGATCTCTTTAACCCGTTGTCTAAAACCTACAAATCATGCCAGTCTGCCAAGCTGCACTACTTAAACAATACATTTTTTTAAAGCACTGCAGCTCAGTAACAAATCAAGGAATAGACCACGCTATTATTTTTATTCCCACAGTTACAGATCTTACGTGTTCAGGATGATCATAATTTGTAAATACAGTAGTCAAAGTAGAAACCAACCAAAATTTAACATGAGATACTATTTAAAAACATTAAAACACTCCAAGATGACTTTTACATTTATCTACCACCCCCGCCCCTCGCCCTCGCAAATGGCTCCTGATGGCTATACCATTATACAATGGGAACCCTTTGATTAGTGTTCAAAACTTAAAACTAACCCTAAAAGAAGCAAGAATAATAAAAAATAATATATTTGCTTTTTAAAAGAAGCAACAAGAATAAAATT
Source organism: Buceros rhinoceros silvestris (assembly GCF_000710305.1). NCBI lineage: Eukaryota > Metazoa > Chordata > Aves > Bucerotiformes > Bucerotidae > Buceros > Buceros rhinoceros. The sequence continues at coordinate 232,412 of NW_010412115.1, read as the reverse complement.
TTATATCTTTGAGAATTATATAGAATAGAAAATAAAAATGAAGGAGCTAATTTAGTCACATTTCACATTATCAAAATGATAGAGAGAGAAACTGACGGACTGGAGAACACTGGTTAAGTACAAACCACAGTTAAAGACCTAACAAGGTCCCCTCCATCCTGAAATTACTCTGTGGTTGTACTACTCTATAGAGTAACTGCTGGCCTTGTAAGTTAACAGTAACACAATAATCATTCAGATTGCATCAAGCATTCACAAATGAACGGAAAAACTTTCCCAAGCAGGTGAGCTCAACTGCAAGAAAACAGGCGTAAGTTTTTACATCTTCAGTAAAGTTTTAAAATAAAAATAGATAAAAATGCATTAGTCTGATGCTAAATAAAGTGACCCAGGTACTAGTAGCAAGCCATATATATGCACATACACAGAGGCCATTAGCACTATAGCTTGTGCATTAAATCCCACTAGTTTGGGGTAGGTGAAATGGCTGTAGCCCTGACTCTAGGTTTTCTTTGTAACTGGTCAATCAGTCTTTCCCACTGCCTCAGTCTTTGCCTTGTTGCTCAGCCCTTCTCCAACCATATAATAAATCCTTTTAACCCACTGAGGTTCTCAACAAGATCCACCCAGGCCTTGAGAACTCCTTATAAAACCGATGGGTCTCCATGAAAGCACCTTTATCTTAAGGTGAGTTTCAACTAAGGAAGAGAGTGAGGCCACCTGGACCTTCGCAGATACCTGCTGATATCCAGGGACAGCTTGAATCAGTAAGTCTACAAAAATTGATAAATTCTTCCACCATAGCCTTGCTTCTCCTGTGGCTGCATTCACTTCTCTAATATTATTATTAATGGAAAAAACTTTGGGCAACATCAAGAATTTGTTGTGGAATGGTAATAGCATAATCTCTTATTTGATCACTGTTGCCATTCTTCTGCAGGCAAACAAAGATTTATCAAGCTAAGACACAACTACTTTGTGCAGGAAATTACTCCAAGGCAGTTCAGAAATTGCTTGAGCACTGTCAGGTGGAGAGACAGGCTGTTGAATAGAGAAAAAAATTACAAAGAGAAAACAAGCACATTGGAGAAGCAAAAAAAAAAAAAGGAACAAATCGATTCATGAAGATTAAGGACAGACAGTGCACAAACAGAGCTCAGACAAAAAAAAAGAAAAATACCTAATATAATCTGCATGACTTGAGAAAAAAACCTCCTTATACAACACTGTGTTATCAATAAAGCAAACCTTAAAAGGCACTCAAAGTTGTTTTAGCACCCATAAGTTTGTGAATTCAGAACTTTGCGGCTCTCTCCCACCTCTACTTAATGCCCTAAAACATGTAATGATAGCCACCATGTGTTATTAAAAAAAATAAAAAGTACTGAAAAGAGTCTTACACAAGTATATCCTCCACTAGGGTATGAAGGGTGCTTGGATTGCGGATCAGTTTGTCTAGGAAGCTGACAATGTCACTAAATTTTGGACGGTGGTTCCTCTCCTTTTGCCAGCAGTGAAGCATTAGTTGGTGAAGAGAAGCTGGGCAGCCCATGGGAGCTGGAAGTCTGTAGCCTTCTTCAATAGACAGTATAACCTCAAGAAATACAGTACATTAGAGTTAAATGCTGAAAGGACAGTGTCAAGTTGACCGTTAGAAACCACTAGTAACAATTGATGGCACAACCACCCTCACTTTTATGCATTGCTGGGGCTTCACTTGGAATTGGGACTGACAGGAGTGTGACCAGAGGAGATGCAAAGTATTTTGTAGGCATATAAACCATAGCAGGTAATTTTTTAGGCTCTCCAGCTATCCTCATGTTATGTTACCTTGTAAATACTAGTCTGTACAATAGAGATACAAAAACCTATGGTCTGAGAGAGACACAGAAGACGATAAAACAGAAAAGAAAGGGCGAACTAAGTTGTTTGAAGACTGACAAAAACAAACTCTGATAACACAGTTTCTATATGGGAGAGTTCCCACGAAAATCTTCAAATGCTATTTCTTCAGTGACTGGTAGGACACAACAGAATCCACAAACTGGACCTTCTTAATCTCAAGCCTATTACATGCGTAATAGCTATGCAAAATTATTAATCAGTTTTTGAATATGTATGATAATTTTGGGGAAAATAATGAATATGTATGTAATCGGGGGATATAAGCTTTGGCTGGGGCAGCATACGGTGTGCGAGATTTGGGGAAGATATACCCCTCACACCCGGCGCTGATAAGATAAAGAAAATGCTGCTTCTTAATGCTACATTGGTGTTAAGGAGTTTTTCTTCTGAATTTTCTGTAACACTCTTAGAACAGCCAAGAAGTGAGGAGGAGAAGGAAGAACTCATGTGTATCACTGATTTTTTCATCCATTCCAGGTTGATGTTGTAGTGAATGGGGTTACAGGGCCACGAACTAATCTCTTATGGCCACTGCATACTGGAATGTTCTAGTATTTGCATCCTGACAAAGCGTTAGCATGTGGCAATGTCCTACAGTTGAGCACTACAAATGCACATTGCAGCATCTGGCAAATTTACCTGCTGTTACCGAATACCCTGAAGTGAGTAAAACTTTCAGATTCAGCAGATGTGGAAAACGTGTGTTTGGTCACGGTTTGGAAGGAAATGGACTTGATGTCACAGATAAATCACATGTATGAAAAAATGATATTTGATGAGAGTTGAAGGGAGGCTTGTTTTTAGTAACACTGGTAATAAAAATAGGTTTTCTGAAAAGGACATCAGCAGCATTGCATGACAGGAGGAAGAAAAAGCTGACTGGATTAATTCTAGGTAAGATTTAAAAAACAAGAGGAAAGGTTACCAGGCTCTGCAATGAGTGGTGGTAGCAGTGGGATGATGACAGAAACATACCCACTGCACTTATACCCGCTCTGCTTTAAGAAGACATTTATCATTTTCACACAGAGGTATGCACATCCTGCAGACATATTAATGCAGCTGGAAGGGGGTACATTAAACTGTTTACAGCAAATCAATATTTTATAGCACTAGCTGTAGCTTCAATATATTCAATCTCATCATCCTGGAATATATCTTTGTTCTGTTTTTGAATTCTGAATTAACATGGTTGGCTCTTTTTAGCAATGGCTAATGCTTATGTTGCAAGCATTATGCAATTAAATAAGAGTAATGAAGTGACATTAGGACCTTAGCATCCCTTTATGGCACAGTAGAAAATGGAACAAGACTCTTGTAGCTGTACACAGCTGGGATTCTGAGTTTTATAAAATGAAGTGACTTGGTCTTACAGTGTATAGCTCTCTTGTATCCTGGCAGGAACACCTATGCATGAAAAACAAGTGTTTGCAAGGTGGCAGGGCATTGGATTTGCATAGGTTAGTTTCAGACCCATTGGCAACAGCCCTGGACAGTACCTGCTGCTCCAAAGGCAGCGTTGTTTGCCAGAGGGATCTCTGCATTTTATGCACATGTGAGTATTGACAGATCACATACATGCAGACAGCACTGCCTGTGCACATGCAGAGGTGATATCTAGCAGTAAATGATATGTCAAAATTATAATCTTTCCGCCTGCCTTTCTGGCTACTTGTTTTTCTCCGTGGGATTTACTTCAGTGATCCAAAATCAGGTTATTGAAATGGCTGCTACAGGAGAAACACCATCAGATTGCCAGAGAACTATTTCCTCCAAAGTCTTGCCTCCTAACAGTGAATATTCCACCTCACCAGATTGCTCCTGTTACAGACTCAAGATGGGTGAAATTCAACCCCACGTGCATGAAATTTTCTTCACGAAACTGTCAAAACTCATGTCTCTCAAGCAGTTTGTCAAAAGTGGCTTCATAAAACACAGGTACTTGTTCCAATGCAGAGTACAGCTTAGCTGATACTTGTCACTGAAGAGGCTATCTTTAGCAACCCAGAAATGCAGAAATTGTAGTCTTTACATTTAATGGTACCTCTTACAGATGATGAATTTATGAGATGTATTTTGTTTTTAAGGCAAAGGGAAAGCTTCTGTACTTCTATGAGACATATAGCATTTGCTCAACACAACAATAGAGAGCTGATGAGGTTTTTCTGAAATAATTTATTCAGGAAAAAACCAAAAGCAACCACAATTTCCCAGAAGTTGTATTTTCTTTGACATACTCTATCTTGCATGTCTTTGGAAAAGAAGTTACAGTGCATTTTGTTTCCTCTCTTATTCCAAAAGAACACTTCAGTATGAAGAAAAAAATGCCAGCTGGTACTGGGATAATTATAATTTCTCATTAATACCAGCACATTTAAAAAGTAAACTGCAAATATTGCCTCATTAGTATCCCTGTGAGGCAAGTATTATTTTTAGAGTCTAAGAAGCAAGAATAAAGATAAGTGTCTAATACTGCAATGGGAATCAAGTTGCAGAGGAAGAATTAGAGCTTTTAAGCTTCTCATTTGTTTATTTATTTATTTATTTTATCTCCTGCTTTGCTACTTGCATAGCGTCTATCTCTGAACAGAGGAATTAGACATTCATATTCCTAAAAGGGAAGAAGTATTACAATTTTCTTTGTAGTATAAAATTATATATTCTATCATATGTAAAGATTATACATGTTAACATCTTTTAAATATCTTTTTCCGTGCCAGTTTAAGGTTGAAGAAGCACTGCATTAATCGTGAAATGGTCTAAACATCTGCATCTATAAGGAGGACATAGCAACAGCTCCTGCAATTGGCATAGCTCTTTCCACATTGGCAAATCAATGTTCCCATCTATTGCAATCCCAAAGAATAGGAACATTAGCTTAGTTTCTATGCAAGCGAACCCCTGAGTCTGCTAACAAAAAGGCTGATTACTGCTCTTTAGTTCTGGTTTTGTGATGAACACCTGATGGGTATCAAAAGAAGGAAAACATGCAAATATTCTGTGCTGCCGTCAAACACTGAGAAGGAGGCCGTAGCTTTCTCTTCAGTGGTGACTATGTTTAAAACTCATTAGAAGGTCTTGTGGGATACATCGTTAAGGTGAATAAAATGGACAGAGTGTATTTTTACAAGTTATACTTTTTGGCAAGGAAGAATATAAACTATAAGAGAAAGGAAATATTTTTTTACAGTTAACTTAGCTAATTATCTCCATGCTTTTCAATGCTTAGGCTTTTCTTTTTATAAAGGGGATCATTCTTTTGATATACTTTTGTGCACGGAAGATATTAAACACTTGAGTCTGTTAAATACATTTTATCATTTTTCTTTCACATTAGACACAGCTGTAAAGGTTGAAGAAAGAGTTAATATTAAATATTAATTATGATACCAAAATTATCTGAAAATATTTTATGGACTTCTACATAAAATATATGCATGTTTAGTTTCAAAATAACTTGAAATTGGCAAAAATGGCACCTGAAAATTAAGCTGTAATCTTTCTGATAGTTTCATTATTAACTGTAACATAGATTTTTGCTTTCGAAAGTTAACTGACAGATTTTTAATGAGACTGAGATAGAAGAAAGTCCTGAGGGACATTGTCCCTGTGTCCTGCTGACATCTGAAAAATCTACCAGGAGGGAGAGGCAGCTGCTCGTGCCTTATGATATGGAGCCAATCCCAGGTGCCTGCCAAGTGTTTTGATGTCTGTAGTTTGAAAGAACTATATTAGGGTAAATTATTTTTACTATTACAAGAAACTTTCATAGGTAAAAGTACTTTTACTCTATTTGCTACAGTAGTTTTCTTGCATATTGATTGCAATCCATGAAACATTCTTTTCTTTCTGAACACTGTAATTCTGCAACATACACTAATTTATACGGTGGCCTCTAACAGGTGTCCCAGTGGACTTTGCTTACAGCTGTTCTACAAAGCAAATGCAGGGAATATAAAGCTTCCTATCCTCACATGAGCAGGCCAGGCTCTTAGCACAATCTGTTCATCAGTACATTAGTTTCCTTGGAAAGTTCAGTATCTTAGCTAATGTTTATTAATTAAGCAATATGACACAACAGTCAGTGCAGCAGCCCTAATTAGGAACACCTCTGGTGCCTGCCACACATCTAAGAAGTGCATTAATCAGCACCAACACAGGTCGGAAGTGACTTACCATAATAATAAAACGGTTATTTACTTAAACAAGAACATTTCTCAAAGTTAATTACATTTTTAAGCCTCTACATTATACCATGTACAGTATTAAAAAATTTATGAGAGGCATTTTCAAACTCAGTTGCCTAAAGTTCAACTTCCAAATCCCTGCTTGGGAATATAAATAGAGGATGCTAGCTTTGCAGAATTGAGTCTCACTGGCTTGCACCAACCCAGTGGCATTTGTGAATAGTTGTAGCCCTGGAAATCAGGTGGTAGGTATCAGTTCAATGCTTCTCTTCATCGCATCTGCCTGGGCTCTGTGCTACCTGTGCTGGCTCCTTGTGATCTGATTGCTGTGACTGAGGGGTCAGACAAGAAACCCTCAGGAGTCTTCACTCAGCCCTACTGTTCATCTGACTGAAGATGTGTTCACATGGCAATTAGGTACCGCGTCGGACAGTGCTGCACTCACCTCTCCTAGCACTGCCTCCCTTTGTGCAGGGTCGAGCATATCATTTGCTTCTGTTATGCATGGGGGAAATGAACACTGAACTGGCAGCCACTCAAAATACCACTCAGCCATGGTCTAAAAAAGTGAATTAATTTTCCAAAGCTGTTTAATTAGAAAAGCAATTTGTAAGATGGAAAGTGAAAAAAATAGACCCAGCTCTGTGGAGCTTATGCTTGGAAAACTTTTGGTACTTTATAAAAACCCACTCAATTCAATAAATATTTTATTGCTAACTAGAGAAGTGTTTTATCATGATCAAAACACAGTAAGTGTTGTAATGTTAATGTTGCCAGACATTTTGTTGTAGCAGGACCTCTGACAATACTTATGAAGACCTTATTAACAGTTGTTTGCATAATGTGTCTTTTATGAATCTATTTAGTGCATGCCCCTCTCTGTTACTTTCCCTGCCATGTGCACAATATCACTGACCTTTGGAAAGGTTCTATTATTTCTGAAAAATAAGCTACGTGAATTCAGGGTAATTTATTGTACTAAAAGAAATGGCACAATATTCAGCAAAGTAAGCTTTATAGTGTGTCTAATAACTCAAAATTTCCCAATGACATTTAGAGTCACTAAAGGTATGTAGAAGGTCACAGGTGCTCACTGTTAACATTTTGGTACTGAAAGCCTGTAGGAAGGGCTCCAGAGAAAAGGAGTCCTTTGTGCTGTGCGTTGCTGAACAGCATGGAAAGCCCCCAGAAGTCAGCATCATTAGCATAAGCAGCATCCATGGGGCCCGCATCATTATTCTGTACCAACAGATACTTCTGATTTGGATGTACGAGTAATTAAATGTTGCTATCTTCATGGTGTCGCAGAATAATTAATATACTACTCTAAATGGAGGGGTCGCTTTATGAATTCTTACTGCTGACATGGCCTTGAATAGGTAACGTTGTAGGTTCTGATAGAGGGCAAGAGGGCAGCCTGAAGTCAGCCTCAAAGAAAGGCAGAGGCAGCGGAAATGAAGGTCTGTATTGTGCATTACTCTCTCCTTGTGACCTGCACTCTACGTGAGGGTCCTATACCAGCCATTGAAACCCTCTTCCTAGGAGGCAAACAGTGGGGCCAAACAGTCTTAATACAAAGTCTCTGTCTGTCTCTCTCCACCCATAAGATGTGGGCTGGTAATAGAGCTGGTGTGAGGAGAAGGATTATGCATGATAAGTAAAAGAGATGATGGCAGTTGGATTCCTCATAGAGAGTTGACACACACGAGATGAAATGACTCACAACTGGACCAGAGTATGAAATTCCCCACATTGTAGCACAAGGTTGCATGACATTGGGATGCAATGATATAGCAAAAAAGCATTTTCTGCTGGCAGGTAGCTGTGTGGAGAGGGGATGGAGACTGTAGGCATTGTCAGGGGAGAATGATCTACAGAAGAGCTGGTCTAATTCCAAAGGTTAAACTCACAAGAAAAATGCTGGAGAGAAGTAAGATTATAGTACTGGTGAAGCTGTAGAGTACAAATCTAAAAGAAATAAGGCTTTATTATTTCTCCTAATCTTTTCTGTTTAGGGTAGTTTTGGTTGGTTTGGGTTTTTTTTTTTCCCTTTTCTTCCTGAAACACTCCGAATTTTTTTTTTTTTTTAATGAAAATCTCTCTCAGATCCTTATCCCCAAATGACTGATCAGCCTTAACAAGCAACCAGACTTGAATGGCTGAGTAACATAGCAACAATATAACAGCAGCCATCTGGGAAAAGTCAGCTCTTCAGAAACAATGTAGAGGTTTCTAGACACATATATGAGAGAGTCTAAGATGGGTTGGCTGATATTCTGCATTTTGACACAGAGATTGATGGCTCGTGTGAAGACTGAGTATACCAGTTTGAGATGTCATGGGGATCCATCAAACAACAGATTTCATGAAAATTTAAATTGTGGTGGAGAAACATTTTCCCTTTCCCATGTTTCATCTTCTAGAAAAAGTCTTTGATGTAACTAGCTGCAAACGTGTTTTTTTAATTGGGAAGGCTTATTTGGCCACAACTTTTGCAATAAAAATTCAGAGGAAAGCATAACTTTGTCATGAGGGAGGACTACTGTCCTGCACTGTGTTTAAGCCTATACATAGTTTTTAAGGATAACAGAATGCATTTAATTCCTAGAAAGGAGAATTGGCAAATACATTTCTCATGACAGCTTAACTCTTAGAATTTAACCATGTATGCACATTGAAGGGTACTATCAGACTGTACTGGAGAGAATGGGCTGACTTTATCATCAGAATAGTTCCAGTAGTCCCTCAAGTCTTGATTTATAGCTTTACTGTGAACAGCATCAACTTGCACATCTGATGCAGATTCCCAAGGGTTTGGATCAAAGACACGTATAACCAGCAGTAGAACCTGGCAAGCTGGCAATGACTCTTTGTAACATGGGAGGAAGCTAGTCACTGTTTTATTTTAAGAGGGCCAAGACTTCAGGCTGCGTAAGTTAACTGTCCCATTGAAGTTGATAGAGTTATGCTGATTTAAATAAGTTGAGGTTCCAGCCTAGAAAGTGAATGAGAAAGCGAAAAAGAGCAGGGAGTGACGATAATTTTCAAGAAACATTTCAACAACTTGCAGATTAGCCCTAGGCAGTACTTACATCTTGGTTGGACATCTCCCAGTATGGTCTCTCACCATAGGACATCACCTCCCACATTACTATCCCATAGCTCCACGCGTCGCTTGCTGAAGAGAACTTCCGGTAAGCTATAGCTTCAGGAGCGGTCCACCTGATGGGGATTTTCCCACCCTGGAAAACATGTTGAAAACATGACTAGAATACATAATAGCACGTTTAAAAGAAATGAAAAAAGTAACCTGGATGCTGAGATTATACATTCTCTCTTCTGTCAATTTGCCTTGTCAATTTGCTGCTTGCGGAAAGGAAGAAATATACCTTTTTCAGAATTTGATAAAAATTTGGTTTCATTTGTCTAATTTACCAAAACCAGCACATTGGGAAAACAAAACTCAGTTCAGAGAACAGATAGCAGAATAGATGATTCATGTTTGTTCAGTCATATTAGTCAGAACATTTTGATTAAAAACACCCCAAGCCTGAAATTCCTAGTACACTGACATTTATACTTTTTTCCTTAAGTGAAACAGAAACATCTATTGCAAATTGGAACACTGAAGCACTAAATAAAATCATGTAATCAGAAAGGAAACTATAGGCTTTCTACTATTCTTGACTTTTGATAATACCTTTTAATTTTTGTTGCATCCTTTAAATATCCAGGTAAAGAGCAAATTGAGCGTGTTACTAATAGGAGCTTCCTTAGGATATTGAATAGTTTCATTTTGCAGCTTTCAACTTAAAATCCAAATGTACCACAAAAAAAAAAAGTAAGAATTCAATCAACAAACCTGACTTACTCTTTACAAGACCACAGATGCCAAACGTTTCTCAGATATTAGTGATTTAAAGCATTGAATCTCTTCTATTCTCCCATAAATAGTTTATGTATGAAAACTACTTTTCCATTTCAGAACAAAGTATTTCTTCTCCAGATACATGTCTCTTTTCAAAAGCATACATTTATTATCATTCTCCATTTAACTCTTTAAGTAAGTAGAGAGCAGTTTGCTTAAGATACCACTAGATGGTAGCATGAGGAAGTCGGTAGAGCTGGGCTCCCTTAGTAGTAGTTGCTTTCAACAAGCAGTTTCTGCTCAGCCTTATAATTGTATTTCTGACAGAAACAAAAGAAGAAATGTACTAGAACATCCATTTGGCAATTAAAGAGAAGCCACAATTAAAAGCAAGTATGTAAATCATTGTTATTTCCCTTTGATTATATAAAAAATTGCCTGCAAGTTGTTGAGGCATGACTTCAACTGACTGAGGAGGTGCTTGTTCTACCAAAGAAGCGTTCAAAAGCAAAGCTCTGTGTCTGTAGTGATGTGCCAGTAAGCTAAGTTCTCCTCACTGAGCCTCACCTGCTGATGAAAAATGTATGGTCACATTTATGTTTTATGATAGTTATGACAGTAGCCAAGATGTCCTTTGTAAGATGTTACATTTTTTTCAGCTGGTTTTTAGAGCCTTTGCTTGCTCAGTCGTATTGAAGTCAGAGGCAAACCACTTACTGATTTTAGTAGTAGTAAGGTAAAGGTAATACTTTATTTTGTATTTTTCCCCAAATACTTCCCCTATCCCCTTTTCTTAATCCAGTAACCTGGGGGTCAGGTCACTCCTCTGGCATGTCAGAGATGCAAAGGACTTTACACCCCCCCGCCTGCTGCCATCTTGGAGCCTTCCCCAGCCAGCACGGCAGGGTGTGATACTCTTGGTCCCTCACTGGTGCAGCTGTTCCCGATGGGAAACAGTTACAAATGATTTTGGGTATGAGAATGAAGAAATAGGGTGACAAAGGAGATTTCTGGTGAGACACTCTCCAAGGAAAGACCAGCCGAATTTTTTGTCTCTTCCCCAGGACATAGTTAAACTTTCTAAACAAATTAGATAAGAGAGTTTGCTGTTTGATCTCACAGTCTGGTTGCAATGGTGTTGGTGGGATATGTGAGTCTGAGCTTCCTGAGGTAGTGGAAGTTTTTAGATATTCAGTGCCCCAAATGTACACAACACACTGGCTATCCAACCCAAAGGATGTGTACTCTGAGAAACAGTTAGTTTCAGGGACTAACTACAGAACATAGTTCAAAATAATCTCATCACACCACAGTTATGGGCCCTATCCTTTTTACAGGATTGGGTTTAGTCCTTTATTTTTAAATATTTTAGTGCCAAACTGAAGTAATTCCATCCTTTCATTCCTGGCCTCTGAAGATTTTTGGGGATAATCTTTTCCTGAACTAAGTCACAGTGTCATGGCATGCACTTAATTCCTTGGGACCTGGACACAAGCACTTTTAAAAAGATAAACAGTCCTGCTGATCCACATCACAAGAGACACAGCCTTGACAACGCTCAACGCCCTTCCTCATCATTAGCATATCAGGCCTGGCTGACAAATGATGTAGGAGGTGAGACGCTTTTTCCAACACAAGAGTTCACTGTTTGAACCTTGTCTTACCAAACAACCCCCCTTGATGTCTTTTGCTTCAAGACCACTCAGGATATTTTCTGAAGTGCCATATGAGCATTTGAGGAAGGATGCAAAAGAAAAATTCCATATTTTCTTTCATTATCACAGATCTTAGGAGATGACAGGAAAAAAAGGCTACCAGTTTAGATGGTGGTATTACTATAAGATGTTGTTTGTCAAGACTAACTGATGAATCAATAAATTTTAGTATGAGCCTACATTTCTGATTTGGAGAGTTTTATTAATAATTTATTATTTTTTAATTTTAATGAAAAGCTTTATGTTAATAATTAAATACCTACTTTTAGGGAAAACACAGATCTATAAATGCAAATAAATGGCATTTGGATATTTACAGATTTTACTTTTAATATTTTAACACAGTATGGATAACATAATAGGAAAATTAGTTTTTAAAGTGTGTTCTTTTCATGAATCTGATTATGTATTCCCAAATTATACTCAAAAAAGAGGTCACATCTTGAGCAGCATTTGCAGCAAGATTTGTGACTGTTGGCTAAATATAAATGAGTTTTAAAGAATCTGATTAGACTCTACAACCAGTTTCATGATACAGCTTTACCGGCCAATCCCTTTGGACTGAAACAGTGGTGGCTCATTGAATGTGAAAATGAGAATGGAGAACAGAGTCTTAACAGAATTCAAGGCAGCTCACGTTCAAGGGCACAAGATGTGTTCAGTGTTGTAATGCAGAATAAAATTCTTTTCTGCTAGTTCTAATGACAATGTGAAGCAAAACCTCTAAAATTTCTACAATGGATTCATCTTATGTATGGAGATGTTATATTCATAAAAATGTAAATTTCAATACTTAATTATGTTTGCAGAATATATTTTTCCTGCAAAAAAATTGTTTTACATGTTTGAAAGCCACTCAAAAGGCAGAGATTGCAATATGACTACCTTAAGAGATGTATGTGACTGAACAGCAGCAATAGCAGCTCATGCATAATAAAAGAACACATAAGGTTTAGAATAGCTGAAGATATATTTCCTGATTCTGGTTAGAGTAATAAACAGTGTTACTGATATTGGACATCTCTTTTTACATTTTGATCTAACTGGGAAAATAATAAATTCAATATGCAGTGTTTACACAGTGACTCATCTTCAAATTAAGATAATTTATAAAACAACTGCATTTTAATACTGTATCAATGAAATCTGCCACAGCTCCCTGTATCAGAAAGTCCTTATGCAAGCTCATTTTGCTTTTATGTTATTCTCTCTCTTTTGCGGGGTGGGAGGAAGGGGCAGAAGAGATCTTAGGAACCAAATTATATTTTTGCCTCATCTCACCAATTTAAAATTATATCAGTGATAAGCTAATTTTATTTTCACATAGTAAAAGAACAGTAACATTGCTATTCAAATAATCAGAATTCAGCCTTTTTTCCTGTATGGTGCCAGTTGAATAGTGTCTATCTCCTGATTTTTTTCTTGATTGTAATTTAATAAGCAATTTTACTATGCAGAGTCAAGAGTCCCCTTGCAATTAGAATATTAGGCTCACATTGCATAGCATGTAGAACTGTTTAGAGATCAGCCCCTGAAATGAAATTTAGCCCCTCACCCACCCACCTACCCACTCGCTTTCC